>NC_056453.1:6592494-6892950 GCF_018296145.1 Oncorhynchus tshawytscha
CAAACTCTACATTTTAATTCAAGGGCCCATGTGGTCCAAGAGCAAATAAGCCATGGACTTATTTTAAAGCTGGTCCAATGAAGGAATAATTTAATGAAATAACGGTATGTTGACACTCTTCTCTTTTCATTAAAAGATTGTCTAAGAGTGGTGCCTCGGCTCTAGGTCCAGCTTGTAGCCATAGCGATGGCATCTCGGGAACCAGGGTCAAAAGCCAGACAGTCCTATAGTTTCAGTGCCCCTGAATACATACGGTATCTGTCTTGTTTATGACATCGTACCATTGGAATATATTGTCGTCTTCCCAGGTGATTATTTGCACCGATGGAAAGGCCTACACAGACCTGGGGAATCTGGAGGTGGAGGACAACAATCAAGTTCGATATTTCCTCTACTCCACCATCTTCTACCAAGACCTGGGCGAGTATGCTGCTAGTCAGGTGTTGGTGCAACTCTGTCTTCACTAGCTCAATTTTCACTTCTATTTGAGTATCACAGTGCAGTGGAGAACCTATTTTACCTTGGATTAACACATTTTCATACAGGCTATGTTGATAGTCTTTAAGGTGTTAACAGAAATTATATGTAGTTATTGAATACTGTAAGCAATCACTTATGTAACCCTTTCTCTCATAGGGTGACAGTGGCAGTGTTGGCTATTGAGGGGAAAGACTGCAGACTTGATGAGCAGGGGAGACCAGCAGATCATACAGGCGGAAAGGTTTGTGATACATAGAGCAGGGCTCTCCAACCCTGTTCCTGGAGAGCTACCCTAATGTAGGTTCATTTCAACCCCACTTGTAACTAACCTGATTCAGTTTATCAACCAGCTAATTATTAGAATCAGGTGCGCTAGATTGGGGTTGGAGCAAAAAACGTACACGACGGTAGCTCTCCAGAAACAGGTTTGGAGTGCCCTGCAATAAAGAATCTTACATTACGCTCTTTCGTGCTTTGTATTTTTGAGCTACAAATCTATTTGGCTTGCTCGTGATCAGTCAGTTGTGCAAGATGTGTCTTAATATGGTACTGTATGTGTTTTCTTTTCCCCCTAGGTGGTGATAGCAAGCTATATATATAGCAAGCTATATGAACTACACACTGAATTTGAGATTATAGAGAACAGGACGATAGCTACACATTGTAGTGTGAATTTGCTGCTCCCAACAACTCTAAGTGTTGAATTACACATCGGTATATTCATTTGTATTTACAAATATAGTATATGTACAGTGGGTGGGAAAAGTATTTAGTCAGCCACCAATTGTGCAAGTTCTCCCACTGTTACGATACAAGTATCCTGTGTGTGTGTTTCTCTTCTCTCCTTCTCCCCTCACAGGTGAAAATCATCACTCCCCAATCAGTCACCAATCATCAATCAGAAGACGCACCTCCTCCTGTTTCCTACCCAATCACCGTTCCTTTCCCTTTGTTTAAAAACCCTGTCAGTTGTTTGCTGTGGAGCTCATCTCTCTGTAAATGCTATGTCTGTAGGTCTCTGTTTCACTCGCTCTTTGTGTATTGACCTCTCTTTTGTTTGAGCACCTCCATAGCACTTTGTCATCACCTGTGAGTATTGTTTTGGTTATGGTGTTTGTTTGCTGGTGGGAAAAGGGGGAACCAAGACAAGTCGCCCATGGGCATACACTACCCGTAGGTAAACTTTTAAGTACACTAGTTAGAACTGGGTGGACCACCCACTGTATTTTTGGTTAGTTAGTTAGCTGTTAAAGTAGGCTAGTCTAGTTTAGGGGTGTTTTTTGAATACTTATTGTTTCTTTCCTTGGGTCCAGCTCAGCCCCTTTTCCTGCTCCCCCCATTACTGTGTGTTTTATTAATAAACCCTGAGTTTGACGGTAGATTTCAGTTGTCGTGGTTATTTCGTTCACACTTTTACTTTGTCACTATTATAAATTGCATGAGTTATGTTACAGGTCTCATTACGATCCCCCCCTACACTGTCGGGCCAAAAGGGATTCGTAACACCCACTTAAAAAGATGAGGCCTGTAATTTATCATAGGTACACTTCAACTATGACAGACAAAATGAGAGAAAAAAATCCAGAATCACATTGTAGGGTTTTTAATGAATTTATTTGCAAATTATGGTGGAATATAAGTATTTAGTCAATAACAAAAGTTTCTCAATACTTTGATTTATACCCTTTGTTGGCAATGACAGAGGTGGTCAGGGGTGGACTGGGACAAGAATCCTGGCATTTTATCCAAGAATGTCTCTTATTGGTGTCCTTTAGTAATGGTTTATTTGCAGCAATTTGACCATGAAGGCCTGATTCACGTAGTCTCCTCTGAACAGTTACTGTTGATGTGTCTGTTACTTGAACTCTGAAGAATTTGTTTGGACTGCAATCTGAGGTGCAATTAACTCTAATGAATGTATACTCTGCAGCAGACTCTGGGTCTTCCTCTGTGGTGTAAAAAGTACCCAATTGTCATACTTGATTAAAAGTAAAGATACCTTAACTTCTTGCGTCGAGCCATCCGGGATCGTGAATACAGCCTCAAGCTCATTACCATAACGCAATGTTAACTATTCATGAAAATCGCAAATGAAATGAAATTAATATGCTAGCTCTCAAGCTTAGCCTTTTGTTAACACTGTCATCTCAAATTTTCAAAATATGCTTCTCAACCATTGCAAAATAAGCATGTGTAACAGCTAGCGCGGCTAGCGTAACATTTAGCGTTAGCATCAGCAGACAACATTTTCACAAACAAATCATTCAAATAAAATCATTGCCTTTGAAGAACTTCAGATGTTTTCAATGAGGACACAGTTAGATAGCAAATGCTCAGTTTTTCCTGAAAAATGATTTGTTTAGGAGAAATTGCTCCGTTTGGTGCGTCACGTTTGGCTACCAAAAAAAACAAAAATTCAGTCTTCAAAACGCCTAACTTTTTTCCAAATTAACTCCATAATATCGACTGAAACATGGTAAATGTTGTTTAGAATCAATCCTCAAGGTGTTTTTCACATATCTCTTCATGATATATCGTTCGTTGAAAGCCTCCCCTCTCCTCTCAATCACTGGATGACTGCTTGTAGATTACGCACCAATTTAGACAAAGGACACCGGGCGGACCCCTGGTAAATGTAGTCTCTTATGGCCAATCTTCCAATGATATGCCTACAAATACGTCACAATGCTGCAGACACCTTGGAGAAACGATAGAAAGGGCAGGCTCATTCCCGGTGCATTCACAGCCATATAAGGACACAATGGAAAACAGAGCTTCAAAAATTCTGCCCATTTCCTGGTTGAAGTTTCATCTTGGTTTCGCCTGTAGCATGAGTTCTGTGGCACTCACATATCTTTGCAGTTTTGGAAACGTTAGTGTTTTCTTTCCAAAGCTGCCAATTATATGCATAGTCGCATCTTTTCGTGACAAAATATTGCGCTTAAAACGGGCACGTTTTTTTAATCCATAAATTAAGAGTGCCCCCTATATCCAAGAAGTTAATAGACAATGACTCAAGTGAAAGTCACCCAGTAAAATACTACTTGAGTAAAAGTCAAAAATTAAGTAATTTTTACACTTAAGTATCAAAAGTAAATGTAATCGGTAAAATATACTTGTATCAAAAGTACAAGTATAAATACTTTCAAATGTATTATATTAATCAAGGTAGACGGACAAATTGTCTTGTTTTTATTTACAGATAGTGTCGGAGTGTGCCCCTGGCTAAGACAGAATTGACAAAGAGACATTTGTTTAGTGGAGGCAGTAGGGATGACTAGACATGATGTCTTAAAGTATGTGAATTAGACTACATTTTCCTGTCCTGCTAAGTATTCAAAATGTGTCAGGGAAAATGTATGTAGTAAAAAATAAATTATTGTCTTTAGGACTGTAGGAACTTAAAAGTTGTCAAATATAAATAGGAAAGTAAAGATACCCCCAAAAATTACTTTGAAGTATTTTTACTTAAGTACTTTACACCACTGGCCTTCTTGTGGCGGTCCTCAGGAGAGCCAGTTTCATCATAGCGCTTGAAGGTTTTTGCGACTGTACTTGAAGAAACTTTCAAAGTTCTTGAAATTCTCCAGATTGACTGACCTTCATGTCTTAAAGTAATGGACTGTCGTATCTCCTTCCTTATTTGAGCTGTTCTTGCCGTAATATAGACATGGTATTTTACCAAATAGGGCTACTTTCTGTACACCACCCCTAACTTGTCACAACACAACTGATTGGCTCAAACGCATTAAGGCAAGATATTCCACAAACAAAGGCACACCTGTTAATTGAAATGCATTCCAGGTGACTAACTCATGAAGCTGGTTGAGAGAATGCCAAGAATGTGCAAAGCTGTCATCAAGGCAAAGGGTGTTACTACATGATTTCATGTGTTACATAGTTTGTCTTCACTATTATTCTACAATGTAGAAAATATTATAAAGAAAAACCCTGGAATGAGTAGGTGTGTCCAAACCTTGGACTGGTACTGTACGTTATAAAATCCAAGCTAACAATTTAGGCTATATTGTAAATTAGTGTTCCCTTGAATCAACACCTACCCTAAGTGTTAATTACTATTACAGTGCTCCAGACTAACATTTCCCCTGGTGTCACAAACTTTTACAGTTGGTGGCACCAGCCCATGATTTGGTCAGACCCAAATCATGAGTAATCATCTTATACAGTCATTCATAGTGAGGTATAATAAATAGAACACTGAGGTACTCATCCTTGCAGGAATGCATGATTATAGATATTTTTATGTGCACCTAATACAGATTGTCATGAATTTTGGGTTGACAATTAGTGTAATATCGACTTTATTTGTTTAATAGAGATTAATTACATATTTATGTGCACTAATATCATAGGCTAATTCATTTGGGGTTCAACATCTGATGAAGTTACGACTCAAAACACATCAACTAGATTGCTAATGCAACAAAAAAAGAATAGCCACTGCTAGTAGCCATGTATTCAGCCAACAGTAAACTTGATGTCCTAAAAAACTTTGCAGTTGTAGGCTACTACCCATGAGACCTAGAGGCCTATGCCCTTGTAATGGCAGGTGCACATGACATCTGTCCCTGAATCAGTGTAATACCTACATGTTTCAAGAAGACCACTATGTTTCAAGTAGACCACCCTGTCCAAGCACGCCATGGTAACCTGTCTAAATGACTATCGCCCTGTAGCACTCACATCTGTAGCTATGAAATGCTTTGAAAGGCATACATCAACATCATCATCCCAGACACCCTGGACCCACTCCAATTAGCATACCACCCCAACCACCCCGCAATCTCTATTGGGCTTCACACTGCCCTTTCCCACCTGGACAAAAGGAACACCTTCGTGAGAATGCTGTACATTGACTACAGCTCAGCGTTCAATACCATAGTGTCCTCTAAGCTCATCACTAAGCTAAGGACCCTGTGATTAAACACCTCCCTCTGCAACTGGATCCTGAACTTCCTGACTGGCTGCCCGCAGTTGGTGAGGGTAGGCAACATGGGGGCCCCTCAGTGGTGCGTGCTTAGTCCCCTCTGGTACTCCCTGATCACCCACGACTGCACAACTACAACACCATCATTACGTTTGCTGACGACACGACGGTGGTTGGCCTGATCACCGACGACAATGAGACAGCCTACAGGGTGGAGGTCAGAGAACTGGCCGTGTGGTGCCAGGACAACAATCTCTCCCTCAACATCAGCATGACGAAGGAGCTGCTCATGGACTACAGGAAACAGAGGGGCAAGCACTCCCTCATTCACATCGACAGAGCTGTAGTGCAGCAGTCGAGAGCTTCAAGTTCCTCAGTGTCCACATCACTAAGGACTTAACATGGTCCAAACACACCAACAGTCGTGAAGAGGGAACGACAACGCCTCTTCCCCTCAGGAGGCTGAAAATATTTGGCATGGGTCCTCAGATACTCAAAAGATTATACAGCTGCACTATTGAGAGCAGTGATACCAATTTAGCAATTTTGTTGCTAGATTTAGCAACTTTTCAGACTACCCTGGCAACTTTTTTTTCAAACAGCACCCCAGCAACAAATGTAGCTACTTTTAAAAATGTATTTGGAACTTTTAGCAACTTTTGAAAAGTGACTCAAATGCTAAAATGCAGGTATTTTCCCTCGAAATTACACACAAACGATTTTCTCTGTCACACACTCAGTCACAACACACGTGCCTGGCTGCAAAAGTGCATTGTGAGTGACGTCAGCAGAAGGCCAGCAGCAATTTCAGTACTTTGCAAATCATTGTTGGCTGACTTTAGCAGCAGTAGTACGGGTTCGACGAGCCAAACCCAATGAATGTAGTTGGTCATGAATGTTTGATCTTGAACAGAACTTACAACATCAATCAACATGTCTCAATCAAAATTGTACAGACAGAAGTACAGAAAAGAGTGGGAGTCTGTACCTGAACAAATGTCAAATCATATTTTTCGCTGAGTTGGCCAGTCAATTTGAGTAACGTTATTGTGTATTCTACGTAATGACGCAGTTTTACGTTATCACGAAATGACATCACAACATCATTTTAGCAACTTTTAGCAACAAACCAACCTGCCTCTAGCAACTTACCCTGAAAATTAGTCGGCAACACTGACTGAGAGCATCTTGACTTGTTGCATCATTGCCTGGTATGACAACTGCTTGGCATTCAATCATAAAGCACTAGAGAGGGCAGTCTTAACTACCCAATTTGTCATTATTAGAGCATTGTTTGGATGACATCACTGAGTACATCACTGGGGCCGAGCTCCCTGCCATCCAGGACCACCGTACAAGGGGGTGTCAGAGGAAGGCCCTAAAAATTGTAAAAGACACCAGCCACCCAAGTCATGGACTATTCTCTCTGTTACCGCACGGCAAGCGGTACCGGAGCGCCAAATCTGGGACCAAAAGGCTCCTGAACAGCTTCTACCCCCAAGCCATAAGACTGGCAAACAGTTAATCATATGGCTATCCGTACCACTTGCATTGGCATTCTTGCACTGGCTCTCCTTTATCTTGAGGCTCCCGAGTGGCGCAGGGGTCTAAGGCACTGCCTCTCAATGGTAGAGGCGTCACTACAGACCCTGGTTCAATCACAACCTACCGTGATTGGGAGACCCATAGGGCGGCACACAATTGGCCCAGCGTCGTCCGGGTTAAAGGAGGTTTTGGCCAGGGTAGGCAGTCATTGTAAAATAAGAATTTATTCTTAACTGACTTGCCTAGATAAATAAATAATTCATATGTACACTCACTGGACTCTACCCACACACATACTCACACATACTACACTGACACTCCAACACACATACAGTATACAAACACACTCACACCTTACATAAGCACACACACACACACACACACACATGCATATTGACTCCACACACACAGACACACTCTTCACATACGCTGCTTCTACTCTGTTTATTAGATATCCTGGTTGCCTAGTCACTTTTACCCCTACCTACATGTACATTTTACCTCAATTACCCCAACTACCTCGTACCCCTGCACATTGACTCGGTACCGGTACTGCTTGTTTATAGCCTCATTATTTTGTGTTACTATTTCCTTTCCTTTTAAAAAAATAATATTTGCTCATCTTTTCTTATTTTTTAACTCTGCATTGTTGGGAAAAAGCTTGTAAGTAAGCATTTCATGGTAAAGTCAACACCTGTTGTATTCAGCGCATGTGACAAATACAATTGTATTTTAATTTTATTTGATCATCAATAAATGTTTTTGTGAATTGACAATCATAAATTGTAAATGGCAAACCTAGCACTCTCACACCAGCGATACATTTGAATAGAGAAACATGTCTGGAAAAGGCCCTAATTCTTCCTTCCACTAGGTGTGTAAAAGGAGAGAGAGAGGCTGAGCAAAGGGGGACTAGAGAGGTGGGCAATGTGGCATCAGACACTGAAATCGCCTTCCAGTTTGGAGTGAAGAAACACAATTCACAGGGAGAGGGTGGGAACAGGGGGATGATGAAGAAGTCAAAGAATTAAGGAATTGTGTACCAGATTCACCAGAGGATGAACCTTTAACTATCTTTCGCTGATATTTAGTGACAGCCCCATTGGAAGGTGGCTGTGTATCTGTCCAGCTGCAGCTGAGGTACAGACAGAAGGACGAGCACACTGCATCAGAGTACTGATTGCAGACAGGCAATAATGTGATACTCCCAGAACTCATGACATGTATGTTCAAAATACCTTTTGTTGGTAGTTTGTCTACCAGAAAGACTAGACCATCAGCCTTGGTTAAAGTCAAAGAACATTTTAAACATCACAATCCCGTTTTTGGAGGGACTAAAGCAATGTGATAAGGAGAATGATGATGAGAACCACCATGTTGTTTGTCATAATAGTAAAGCTGTAACTCTCCTCTCTCTCAGCTCAGTGGTCCCTTTTCTCGCTCTTTCTGGCCATCATTCAGCTCAAGTCATCCCAGGCCAGCCCCATTTTAGCTGTCAGGGGCCGCTTCCGGGACACCAGGAGAGAGTGGGAGATGCAGAGGAAACTGATAAAGACAGCCCTGTGAGTGACTAATTAGTGAGTGAGACTGACAGCAGGATTCACATTAGTGAACAAGGTCTGTTTTTTTATTTGTGTGTGCCTGTGTGTCTTGGCTGGTCAGTTTTGCAGTACATAGACATTTGTCAACTTGGGTTCGATTATAACAAACCTAATGCAATGGTGAATCTAAGCATTGCGGCAGCTTCAGAGGTCCGTAGGTGTGTCAGAAATATTATGGGCGCAATAGCTGGCGGGGCGGTGGCACAAAACAGCTGGGTTTGAATGAATGAACAAGTTGTAGGTGTGATGAGGACTTAGCCATTCACTGGCAAATCAAAGCCTTCCATGGCTTAATATTGCATGTGTTTGTCTCAAGTTCTATCGGTTAATGATGGTCGCGTGTTGGAAAATTCTCATCCTAGTCCATTGTGGATTGACACTACAGTTTATTAAATCGCATAGGCTACAGTAAAGAGTGAGAGCACAGTAACAACAAACAAAAAACATCCAGTGTTTGCTCAATATGTTTGGACATTTTAGTAGTTGGCTTCAATTAGGCCTTTATGTATCGCACTTCTCCTCAAATAAAAAAATACTAGGCTCCTGTAAATGGTATTGTATGCGTGAGGCACGTTCTCAAAAAGCAAGATATAACCCATGCCAACCATTGATTTGGCCTAAACATTTTGAATGTTTGTAGGAGCGCTTCTTTGGTAACCGGAATAGAGGTGCTCTTTGGAAATTGATACAAGCCGGATGGAGTAGGCCAATGCACTGCAGGTAGGCCTATGTGAATTGTAAATCATGCAAAAGCATGATTGCAGAAGCCTCACAAGTAGACCATTTAGAAATATTTTATGGATAGGCTACGTGGGTAATGCATGGCCAGGATAAGAAAGACACCAAATGCCTTGTTGTTAAACCAGCTTTTGTTATAGTACGGTAAGGGTGGCTTAAAGTTTTTCTATTTTTGATCAAATGAAACAGAAAACAAGCAATTGTTACAGGAACATAATTGAAATATTTCTAAATACCAGTGTCACATGTTCTCTAGTTCCATGATGGGCATTTAACCTACATGGAGGGGGTTTTATGCACATTCAAAATAATAACAGGAGCTGGCTAAAATAATGTACTGTAGCCTACATAGATAAAAGCTCACATGCAAATTGGGGGGAGAGATATTGTTAAACCATGGGGGCAGCCTGCATTTCAAATTAGGGAGGTGTTAAACAATTGAAGTGTTAATGAATTTACCTGCAAAAAGCAGAGCACAATTTACACAAAATGCAGAAATAATGATGGTGGCTTTTATTTTTCCATGTTTCTTACCCCCGTACCCCTATCAGATATATAAAAATGCATGCATGGTAAATTAGTGGGATTTTGGTCCGTGTACCCCTTTCAACTGAAATGTTTTTCCGCCAACTTTAGCATCCCGCCAACTTTTTGCACACCTTTCTTTATATCTGAAAGGTATTGCCTGGGACAAAGCCTGTACTTTTATTTCCGCCAACTGGCCTAACCATGATTGCGGGAAAGTTCTGCCTACTGCTTAGTATGATATTGAAGCGACCCGCACAGACAGCTGTGTGTTATGTGTTAAGCTATTAGTTGGTTGTGTTGTACTTACCAGTACCCAGTGTTCGCGGGGTCCGACATGCCAATCAACCTGCTATCTGCCAATCACGGGAATGCCTGGAATGTTCTGATGCCGGGCATCCTGGTGGTTGGCAGAGTGGCGTGGAGGGGGGTTGGGCAGGGGGATGGAGCATTTGAAGTTTAAGACCAGGTTTAGCCTTTGTTCTGTCTCTTACGTCTGGGCTTCACAAAAGAAGGTTACGGTTGGTTACGGTTGGTTTGTGGGGCATCTTTCGTTTATTTGGCGTGGGCTACGGCCAGACAGTAGCCTGTGAAAAGTTGGGTTAATAAACCATTATCTGAGATTACCTTATCTGGCTGGCCATAGTGGGAAAACTAAGTCTTGCAGCATTTGACCGTAGACCTCCTCCCCGACCTCTCAGCAGAGACTACGGTCAAACGCTGCAAGACTTAGTTTTCAAATTATGGCCAGCCAGATGAGGTAATCTCAGATAATGGACCCTAATTCTCCTGCTTTGCGTTACGGAAATTTGCTACAGAATGGGAATTCAAGCATACCATCTCATCAATTCAGCATACCATCTCATCACCACGACACCCAAAAGCAAATGGGAAAGCAGAGTCGGCAGTCGAAATCGCGTAGAACCTCTGCAAAAAAAAGCCTGAGGTATCTCTAGGTTGCCTGAAAAGCGGTCCTTCAGTGGTGCAATACCCCAACAGAAGGCACTCTGCCAGTAGCCAACAGTCTCCTCGAGCCCTGTATGGTGACAGACGTGCTGGAGCTTTGTCACAGAAGACCGATGTCCAAGTTCATCTAAGACAAATCACTAAAATGCTATTGTGGCCCTGGTAACACAAAATAATCAAAGGTCTGACTGCACAGAGATGCTTGGGAAAATGGTCATAACACATAACGTGTGTGTGTTTCAGGGGAATGGGGTGGATCTGATCTCCATCACCTAGGACTTGACAACGCTTAATCAAATCTCAAATCTTTGCTCTACCTTGCATGCTTTCTCAAATAGCTGTAACTGTATATGCATTCATAAATCAGGTCCTTTCTCTGGGATGTAACATCTGAGCTCATGGTTGATTGTGGGGGAAAGGTGTGTGTGTGTTGCAAGGGGATAAGGATGTTAGGGACAATATACGAGGAATCACAATTGTTTGCTCAAATAATAATTGCTTGACAAAAATGTAATGTAATGCAACGGCAATCCTGGTTATAGGTAACGATCCTTTGCACAAACTGCTGACATGTATGTATATTAATTGTTAATGATGGAAATTAAGATGCTAGATATTTAAATATTTTTTTAAAGTTTTAAAACACCTACTCTGCCTCCCAAGTGGCTCAATGGTCTAAGGCACCGCATCACAGGGCTAGCTGTGCCACTAGAGATCCTAGTTCGAGTCCAGGCTCTGTCGCTGCTGGCCGCGGCTGGGAGACCCATGGGGCAGCGCACAATTGGAAAAGCATTGTTTGGTTTAGGGGACGGTTTGGCAGGCAGGGATGTTCTTGTCCGATCGCGCACTAGCGACTGCTGTGGCGTTCAGGGCGCAATGCACGCTGACACGGTCGCCAGGTGTACGGTGTTTCCTCCGACACAGTACGGCTGGCTTCCGGCTTAAGCAGACATTGTGTCAAGAAGCAGTGCGTCTTGGCTGGGTTGTGTTTCGGAGGATGCATGGCTTTCGACCTTCGCCTCTAACAAGTCCATATGAGACTTTGCACACTCTTGGCATTCTCTCAACCAGCTTCACCTGGAATGTTTTTCCAACAGTCTTGACAGAGTTCCCACATATGGTGAGCACTTGTTGGCTGCTTTCCCTTCACTCTGCGGTCTGACTCCTCCCAAACCATCTCAATTTGGTTGAGGTCGGGGGATTATGGAGGCCAGGTCATCTGATGAAGCACTCCATCACTCTCTTTCTTGGTAAAATAGCCCTTACACAACCTGGAGATGTTGTCCTGTTGAAAAACAAATGATGCACCAAATTATTTTTTAATCTTCAACAAAGAAATGCCATCAAAAATGGTTTACTGAAACAGTCACCTATGATTCACCAAATTATATTTTAAAAGAGAATGCAGAGTACTTTAACCTCTAGCGTCGAGCAATCCCGTATCCGGGAGCGTAATCATAGCCTCAAGCTCATTACCATAACGCAACGTTTCCTATTCATGAAAATCGCAAATGAAATAAATATATTGAAACACAAGCTTAGCCTTTTGTTAACACTGTCATCTCAGATTTTCAAAATATGCTTTTCAACCAAAGCTACACAAGCATTTGTGTAAGAGTATTGATAGCCTAGCATAGCATTAGACTAGCATTCAGCAGGCAACATTTTCACAAAAACAAGAAAAGCATTCAAATAAAATAATTTACCTTTGAAGAACTTCGGATGTTTTCAATGACGAGACTCTTAGTTAGTTAGCAAATGTACATTTTTTCCAAAAATATTATTTGTGTAGACAAAATAGCTCCGTTTTGTTCATCACGTTTGGCTAAGAAAAATACCAGAAAATGCAGTCACTTACAACGCCAAACTTTTTTCCAAATTAGCTCCATAATATCGACAGAAACATGGCAAACGTTGTTTTAGAATCAATCCTCAAGGTGTTTTTCACATATCTATTAGATTATCTATCAGTGGTGGCAGTTGGCTTGTCATCAGAAGCAAATGGAAAAATACTGCAGCTGGAGATTGCGCAATAATTGCAACGGAGGACACCAAGCGACCACCTGGTAGATGTAGTCTCTTATGGTCAATCTTCCAATGATATGCCTACAAATACGTCACAATGCTGCAGACACCTTGGGGAAAACGTAAGCTGACTCCTAGCTCCTCCACAGCCATATAAGGAGTCATTGCCATGAGGCGGTTTCAAAAATGCGGCACTTCCTGATTGGATTTTTATCTGGGTTTTTTCTGTAACATCAGTTCTGTGGCACTCACAGACAATATCTTTGCAGTTTTGGAAACGTCAGGGTGTTTTCTTTCTAAAGCTGTCAATTATATTCATAGTCGAGCATCTTTTCGTGACAAAATATCTTGTTTAAAACAGGAACGTTTTTCATCCAAAAATTAAAATAGCGCCCCCTATATCCAAGAAGTTAAGCATATGTTTGTTTCAGTCTCCTCCATCTCCTCTACCCGAAGCTAACTGTATAGATTTTTCTATTAATAATGTAAAATTAACAGCTGTACAGAGACTCATGTGAAGGTGAAATTACAGAGGAGGAACTTCTTGATGCAATTAAAGCATTTAACCACTCCTATGTAAATGGTAGATTATCAGACACTCAACAAGGTCTGAGTTCATTATTACTGAAACAGGATACATGTGGGAAATATAAAGGTCCAGTCAATTTCAAAAATCGGAGGCCCCTTACACTTCAGTGGTGTGATGCAAAAATGAATAGCGCATAGAGTTAAAAAGGTATTGTCGGACATTATTCATTCTAATAAGGCAAGTACTGGAAACAATAGAACACTATGAAAAATCTGGGAATCCAGGCCTGCTATTCATAGCGGACTTTGAAATGGCTTTTGATAAAGTACGACTGGAGTTTATATATAAATACCTAAAACATTTCAATTTTGGAGAATCTCTTTATAAAATGGGTTAAAATCATGTATAGTAACCCTAGGTGTAAAATAGTCAATGGTTACTTCGCAGAAGTTTTAAACTGTCAAGAGGAGTAAGACAAGGTTGTCCACTATCGGCATATCTATTAATTATGGCCATCGAAATGTTAGCTATTAAAATCAGATCCAACAATAATATTAAAGGATTAGAAATACAGGGCTTAAAAACAAAAAGGTGTCATTGTACGCTGATGATTCATGTTTTCTTTTAAATCCACCACTAGAATCCCTCCACAGCCTCAGAGGATCTCTAGATCATTTTTCTAACCTCTCTGGATTACAACCAAATTATGATAAATGTACTATATTTCGTATTGGATCACAAAAAAATCCCACTTTTACATTACCATGTAGTAATTGGCAAACTTCAGACGGGCCTGGACATGCGCTGGCTTGAGCAGGGGGATCTAGCATGCGCTGCAGGATTTAAATCCATGACGGCGTAGTGTGTTACTAATGGTTTTCTTTGAGACTGTGGTCCCAGCTCTCTTCAGGTCATTGACCAGGTCCTGCCGTGTAGTTCTGGGCTGATCCCTCACCTTCCTCATGATCATTGATGCCCCACATGGTGAGATCTTGCATGGAGCCCCAGACCGAGGGTGATTGACCATCCTCTTGAACTTCTTCCATTTTCTAATAATTGCTCAAACAGTTCAAACAGGTGCAGTTAATACAGGTAATGAGTGGAGAACAGGGGGGCTTCTTAAAGAAAAACTAACAGGTCTGTGAGAACCAGAATTCTTACTGGTCGGTAGGTGATCAAATACTTATGTCATGCAATAAAATGCAAATGAAATTACTTAAAAATCATACAATGTGATTTTCTGGATTTTTGTTTTAGATACCGTCTCTCACAGTTGAAGTGTACCTATGATAAAAATTACAGACCTCTATATGCTTGGTAAGTAGGACAACCTGAAAAATCATCAGTGTATCAAATACTTGTTCTCCCCACTGTACATACACACACACCAAAAAAGAACATATATATATATATATATATACACACACACTCGCATTAACATCTGCTAACCATGTGTATGTGACAAATAAAAATTGATTTACATTTTACGATTTATATTAGTGATTTTAAGCCATTTATTTGTAATTGGTGGCAGACAAACCAATTCCTTTCTCTTAAGTAATTGCCTCCCATTTTTGTGGCACAGCTGCAATGACTTGGGTTTTATTTTGCATTGAGCATACATCTCCATACACCTGGATTAATTGTTTGTGTGACAATTCTACCGTCGTTGTTTATTGTCATTCATAATCATAACCTTCCTTATACATTCTCTCCAAGAAATGTCCCCATAGGAGAACCATTTTTGCTTCCAGGTAGAACCCTTTTGGGATCCATGTATTATGGGCTCCCTTTCCAGAGAGGGTTCTACCAGAAACCGAAAAGTGTTCTCTTATGGAGACAGCCGAATAACCTTTTTTTTATATATAAGAGTGTATTATTTGCTGTAATGTATGTTCTGGCTAGCTAGCTAGCAAGCAACACTGAAGGGATTGCAAATGGGTTAGCGTGACTCTAGTTAAACATGTTTTCTTCTAAATATTAGCTAACTGGCTAGCATTTGAAGCCAGCAAACACGTTAATCAAATGCTAGGAACGTAATTCCCTCCAATGTTATAATGAAAATAAAAATTGCCTATCGGTCCCAAACTATCCGGGACACGACTTGATCTTGAGTGTCAACAAATCTGCCCAATACTAAAAAATCTGTCCAATTAGCTGACTCGCTTTCCATACAACTACTTATGTTGATAAACCCACTTCCATACACACAGTATGCAGTTACTACCCATGACTCGACTTCCCACGGTGTTGGGACTCACTTCAATTTCTTCTCATTTCCATGCCGTAGCCTAGGCTATTCTCGAACGTGCAACAATGCAGAACTTGCGTTGCGGTATCAAACATAAAATACCGCTTGATTGATTTGCTCATATTTTACCGACTGTAGTGCGCTTTACAGTTAGTGAGAAGACATCGGAGAACCGCATTAATGGATTTACCAGAAAGAACTATAGACAGAGGAAAGAATGAAATAGCACGCTCCTGTTTTGCTGAACGTTTCTAACATTTGCATTTTCACGTAACGTGGACTATTGTTAATTTGGAATGAGCTAAACCTGTAACGGGGATGGACATTATTTTAGTACTTGTATATGTGTTTTCAAATGCATTTTATGTAGCAGGCCATCTTGTAATTTTACATAGCAAATCCACGAAAATAGAAAATAGTTTTATAGATAACGCACAGTTATGTGCGCATGACAGAACCACGAAGAGGGATATATTTTGTGGTACACATTTCCTGTTTCCTAGCAACGAGCAGGAAGTATGTGGAATGGGATGGAAGAAAAAAATAATCAAACAAGACTGGTCTTTTAGGAATATAAATAACTTTGTGGTGAGTAAAAACATAGTGCTGGATTTAAATACCATACACTAGACATTCCAGAACATATTTGGCTGGACGCAAGAATCAAATAGATGGTAAGACAGGGTAACGTTATTTTTTTATGCAATGTTTGTTTAGCTAGCGTTAGCTTGTTAATAAGCATGATGATGCTAACCGTTACTTGTTAGCTAGCGGCTATTGTATCCAGCATTGGCTTGTTTGCAAACCAACGGATAACTTTTCCGGAATGGTGCGTGTTTTTAAGTTACATGTGAAATGTAGCTAATGGAATTCAACAAGAAAAATGTTTACGTTGTTTAGGCCGAGGTGTTGTTCCCCCACATTATTGACATATTTAGGCGGCTAGCAGTCGCGCTAGGGTATTGTGACACAATATAACGTTAGCTAGCCACCTTCAGTTTGAATCGGGCAAAATATATCTGCCACTGTACACTATAATGAATGGAACATGTTGCATTATGTGACTAAACAGAGTAAACCGATATTTGATCTGAGTTTTAAAAAATTTAAATGCCGAATTTAGATATACGCAAAGTTTTTATTAGCCATATTTGGCATTAAGGTTTGTACCCATTGTTTAGTAGGCATATGGTCCACGATTATCCCATAAATAAATAATACATTGACTGCAAGTGATTACGACTAACCAAATCGGTTCTCTATTTTTTTTTCCACAGCACTCATGTTGTAACTGCATCCATTCTACCACAGAAAGTACATTTAATATTCAATGGAGTGGTACTAAATTGATCCCATTCTTGTGCAGTCTTCCTATTTGGACCGTACAATGAATGTAAGCTCTTGTGATATGGAGGTGCTGGGAATCTGATGTATTTCCCCCCACAATTATCTAGCTCAAATATTTACAATACTATCCTGTAATGGCTATGCAAGAGCTTGGCAGGACTAAAGGCTTCCCTTGCAAACACTGTGGCATAGTGTCCTCCAACATGCCAAGCCTTCTGGAACACATGGATAGTCACTACCAGCAAGAAGAAGATCGCAAGTTCAGATGCGATGAATGTGGCCGACGCTACAGGCATGCAGGTAGCTTGGCTAACCACAAGAAAACGCACGAGTTGGGTTCTTTTCATTGTCCAATATGTGCTAGGAAGCTCTCAAACCCTCTGGCCCTGAAGAGCCATCTGCGCATCCACACATCACAGAAGAAGTACTCCTGCATGGACTGTGGGAAGGCCTTTAGGCTAGCTACTCAGCTGGCCACCCATCAAAGGGTCCATCTCTCTGGGCAATCAAAGAGGAGAGCCGGTTGGAGGGCCACTGCAGAATATTCTCCAATTGAGAATGGGGATGAAATTGAAGATCATGATGACTTTGAAAAGCTGTCGATCTTGGTGGCTGACCAGCAAGACACGGGGATGGATATTGTGTCTGATAATAACCTTAGCCAAGAGGACGCAGAGGTTATCCCCAACTCGGCAAATTATTGTGAAAACCTGGGCTTTGAAGCAGGGGATCGACCTTTCAAATGTGGTCAGTGCGAAAAGTCATATAGACACCATGGAAGCCTGATCAATCATAAGAAGTCTCACCAGGTAGTGCACTCAAACATCCCTATCTGTTTCAAGCAGTTAAATAATCTTGCTGCCCTCCATAGTCACCAGAGAACCCACAACAAGTCCAAAAGTGGGCCAGACACCCATTACTTGGAAGTCACTTACGCAGGCAGAGCACCAGAGCAGTTTTCACCCCTGAACAGGGATGCTCCAGTGCATTTCTGTCACCTGTGTCAAGTGATGTTTCCTAATGATGATGAGTTCCAGGAACACATCCAAAAGCATAATTCTTCCTCCATGTCCTTTGGGCACGATCAAGGTTTATCTGAGGATCATCATGACTCTTATGACCTTAGTGTCACTCCTTCTCCTGACTCAAACTTTTATTCACCACCTCTAAACAATACTCCATTGATGGATCATCAAGGGGAGCAGATCAATGATATTCAAATATACTCTGACCACTCCAGTAACAAATCCACCTTAAATACTCAGGGAGAGACCCTAATCTTGGATCCAGAGATTCCTGCTGACGATCTAAGTAAAGCAGAAAAGTCCTCAGTTACAGAAAACGGTGAGCGCCGCTTCAAGTGCCAGGTCTGTGGCAAAAGCTACCGGCATGCCGGGAGTCTCATCAACCACAAGCGTTCTCATCAGACAGGCATTTACCAGTGTTCCATCTGCCGCAAGATTTACCCACACATGGCTGCCCTCCGCAGCCATGTCCGCATCCACAGGGCCCATCCGTCCTCCTTTAGCCTCGGCTCTGAAGGAGACTGGCTCTCTTCTGAGCCCCTAACACTGGAGAACCAGCAGGCCTGCTTTTCCTCTCAGGAGGGAGATGCTAGCAATATGATGACTCTTGCTCAGGAGAACACAAGTGAACACGGCATTGGAGGATCATGCCATGTGCAGTTTGACTCCGCCTTTCCCCAGGACAGAACTGTGCACCTACCTCACAATGAACGCCAGATGGAGAGTCACATGTGTGCAGACTGTGGCGAAACATTTGCAGACATCGCAGGAATCAAATTGCACATATGCCCCCTGCTACAACCGCAGCAAGAGGCCATGTCAAATGACTATGACAGTAACTTAACCTTCTTGGACACTAATGGCCGATGCACCATGGGAAATCCAGGAGATCATGTAGAGTTCCAGGGACTGAATGGCAGCCCTAGACAAAGGTACTGTGGTGAACATGACTTCCATGAAGGCTTGAACGGGGAGCAGTTAAATGGTGATGGCAAAGAGGAGGATGAAAAGGATGATGACGGAGAGCTCTATCAGTGCTCAGCATGTAGGAACTGCTACACAAGCATGAGGGCTCTGAGGAGTCATCTTCGTGGCCACACTCAATCCCATGGTATTCCTACAAGCTCCGGCCCCTCCATGTCCTCCCTAGAGGCTGAAAAAGAAGAGGACCCTGGAAAGAGACATCAGATGGATGGGGGTCTGATGATCTGCAGTACTTGCGGAGAGAGTTTTGCCAAGAAGCAGGACATGCTTTCCCATCAGCTCATACACAATAAAGCACAGGCAGATGATGCTAAACACATGCATATGGACAATAGTAATGGAACTAGGCACAAAGAGGAGGCGGACAGCAGCATCTATGGAAATTGCGATATATTTTGCACCAGTTACCATCTTGAGACCCATCAATGTACAACAAATGGGAAAAGTGAATCTGCAAACGGTGTTGAAAAAAATGAAATGGGTGGCTCTGTCAACGGTAAAGAATTAGGACACCTGAAAGAGAATTTAAACAATGGGGATCGCCAGTACAAGTGTGATCAGTGTGGAAGAGCATACAGACATGCTGGCTCCCTTCTCAACCATAAAAAGTCCCACAAAACTGGAGTGTTCCGCTGCATGGTTTGCCAGAAGCGCTTCTACAATCTACTGGCCCTTAAGAACCATCAGAGGACCCACTTTGATGTTAAGAGGTAATTTCTAAACCTGATTGATAACAGAGAAATATTCTATTCTACTGATAAGTATCCATGTAATTTGACATATCAAGTAAATAAACAGAGAAACTATAGTGTATTAAACATGCGGGAGATGCAATTAATTGTAATATTACATTTGAAGGTTTAGGTTATTGCACTGTTACCGTGCCCTAACAGCTAAAGTTTTTCAATGAAGAGTTACCCAGTGCTTGTAAACTAATCCAAGGATATACTGCTTGTACAATTTGGTTTTGTCTACATTCAATACTCTAAATTGAAAATGTTCATTGGTAACACAAGTTCGGAGCACAACATGCATCTTCTGGTGCTCCCGGATTGTATCTTTTTTTTAATTGACTGAGATATAGCATATTAATTCTAGCTACTTTTGAAGATGTTTATTATAAAAAGCTAACATGTCATTGAAATTGCAGTCATTTGTGGAATATTAGTTTTCTTCATTGTGTTAAAGCACTACCTATTGAGATGCATTCCATTGAAATTTGTACATCGTCTCTTTTAAGAGCGACATGCAATAGATCATGCATTCATTCATTGCTATAATCATCGATCTTCTAAAGAAGCTATCCCTTTTCCTTTCTTTCTGTGCCCCCAAATGTTTAGATATACTGGTAAAGTAACCAGGTTGTTGGTGTAAACAAATGCCTGTGAGGGGCCTAAAAACAATATTTTTGGTCCACCAGCCACTTTGGCAGGTAGATGGAAAAATTCTTACCAGCCAATAGTGTTTATCGCCATAACATTGAAAGCCACACACAGTTTTCTCGGGTTTGTTTTTCCAGGGTTTGGATTTCCAGTTATTAAAAAAAACAATTTTTTTTTCAGGTTTTCACTCAATCACACTTTAAAATGTAAATAAAATAATAGAAAAACAACAGAACATCCAAGTCCATAACAATGCTTAAACCACACCAGGAGACTACTTTTGTTTAATTTTTATTACTCACCTCAAGTGACTGGTGTCTGGCTGGTGGTGGTTGTACTGAATGCACAATATTTATTTTTTATTTAACTAGGTAAGTCAGTTAAGAACAAATTCTTATTTACAATGACAGCCTACGGCCTAATAGCAGAGTTTGCAAAACAAGACACCACCCTATTTGATACAAATCAGCATGATATATTCTGCCAGGTAAGCCTACTTTGCAGGTAACATTTAATTTGGAAGGTTTAATTGGGGAAAGCCTCGGTATTGCTAACCGGCTACACAAAGTGGTAGTCCCAGGCATTCCTATGATGCGTCTTCAGAAGATTGCAAGAAATACAAATCACTGATGCATTCTTTAATATTCATTATATGTAGACGTTGGATTGAACGAATCTGCGCTCATTTTTTCTCTCTCTAGGGCACTCGGATACAACTGTACAGTGAAGCTTATCATTACAACAATTATTATCTGGTGCTCCCAGGTCCCAAAGCAAAATATCTAGGGGCACTTTAGAGACCTGTCTACATTGCAGTAATGTGTTTTGTCTTTACTTCATTCATGCACGACTGTTCTGTGCTTTGTAAACATGGGATTAACCTCTCTATTTGTCCCCTCTTTTAGACATACTTGCAATGAATGTGGGAAGGCATTCAAGATACAGAAGCAACTATTGAACCACCTAAGATTTCACAAGGAGAACCGTGCCAAAATACAGGAGCTCAACAACCAGATTCAGGCCGTCATGCAGATGAATGGCACGAGTTCAGAGGGAGGAATGCGCTTGCTTAATGCACCTGTCAATCAAGCCACCACCACCCACAAAAAGGGTGGTGGTAGGCCAACCCCCAACAGAAAGAATCCCAGTGTGGAGGAGGGGGCTCAGACTCGAGTCAAATCAGTGGAAGCAGGCGACCCTCGCCCCTACCCCTGTGACCAATGTGGGCGAACGTATCGACACGCAGGAAGTCTGGTCAATCACAAGAACTCTCACAAGACCGGTGAATACTACTGCTCTGTTTGTAACAACACCTACTCCAACCAGCTGGCTATGAAGAACCACCTGCGCATCCACTTCTCAGTTAAAAAGCACAATTGTCAAGAGTGTGGTAAGGCCTTTAGGGGAAAGAAGCAGTTGTCTAGCCATATTTGCGCACATCTCAGAAAGGATATGCCAGGAGGGGTCAGGGGAAGAGGTCGCAGACGAGCAAGAAACGTTAAATGTAAGCAGTGCAGACAGACATTTATATCTGCTGACCAACGGACAGCCCATACCTGTGGGTCACTGGCAAACTCATCAGAGGGCAGTGATGGACAAACGAGTATGTCCTTGAAAAGGGAGGAGCGACCATTCACCTGCATCATCTGCAATCGCAGCTACCGCCACGCAGGCAGTCTCCTGAATCATAAAAACACTCATAAGTCTGGCCACTTCAGCTGCACTTTCTGCTCCAAGCCCTTTTCTAACCCCATGGCGTTACGCAACCACACACGAATCCACACACAGAAGAAGAAGCATTTCTGCCTGACCTGCGGGAAGGTGTTTCGGTTGGCCAGTATCCTTCATAACCACCAGAAGGTCCACACCAGGGTGGCCAACCACTTCAGCTGCCCAGAATGTGGCAAGACCTTCCAGGGCAAGTCTGGGCTGAAGAGGCACCGCTGCCGGGGGGGTCAGGATGACTCGGCTAGAGCTTGTGACGGCTATCACAGAGAGAGTGGAGACAAGTGCTTCACGTGAGTTACTTGTTTCACAATCAGCTCATTATGTAAGGCATGATTCTTATTCATAGATCTTCTTAGAATTATCACGTTTTTTTAGCCTTCTGTTTTCATGGCTTTAACACTAGAACCTCTGCCCCCCGGGCTAATGAGCAGTCATTCTGATTGCAATGTTATTAATAAATGTCATACTATCGCATAAATAATAATTTGGTTGTGTTTATGAAGGTCTTAGGTAACATATATTTTAAATAACAGAATAGCATTTTCATTTGTTTGTTACTGTAGGCTATATGTAAAAACACAAATTCAATTGTTCAATGAATGTTATCTGTGGAGAGCCCTTTGTTACAACTATGAAACAGAAAGTAGATGTGTTGTAATGCGGTAACGGCTTATTTTCATAACAAAATGAATAAATATCCCGACCACCAAGACGCACGGTCATATGATGAAAACATCAGAAGTCTGAACATCATAAGCCCCCAAGTGTGCTTCATAAATAGTGAAAATCAACACAAAATAAATAGTGGCATTATAATCAATGTGTCTATGACAGCAGTAACAAATAGTAAGTTGTCAGCTAGCTGCTTACATAGTTGTATCAGTTGGAGCATGTCCATGTCACATAAACTAAAGCTAGTGAGTGCGTTGCTGCTGTTTTTTGTTTGATATGTAGGGCCTGCTTTCTCGGTGACATTTTGTGCTGATAATCTGCCCGCAGCATTGTCACTGGCTTGTTATATCCAAGCGGAGCCATCCCTTCCCGTCTCACTGTTTCGTTTGGTGGTAGGGCGGGCACCCGCTGAGTGGGCACCGTTCTGGCGCTTAGGCCCCCGGTGTGTAGGTTCAGGCTGAGGCTCAGAATCAGAAGAATAATCATCAGAGATGTCATGATTCATTTCTCAGCCACCATCTGATTATGTAGCAACGCTAACTCAGCATGTGCATCCATTTGTCTTGGTCTTCTTGCCATTGTAAATTACGCACGCTCTCAAATCAAATCAAATTTTATTTGTCACATACACATGGTTAGCAGATGTTAATGCGAGTGTAGCGAAATGCTTGTGCTTCTAGTTCCGACCATGCAGTAATAACCAACAAGTAATCTAACTAACAATTCCAAAACTACTGTCTTATACACAGTGTAAGGGGATAAAGAATATGTACATAAGGATATATGAATGAGTGGTGGTACAGAGCAGCATAGGCAAGATACAGTAGATGGTATCGAGTACAGTATATACATATGAGATGAGTATGTAAACAAAGTGGCATAGTTAAAGTGGCTAGTGATACATGTATTACATAAGGATGCAGTCGATGATATAGAGTACAGTATCTACGTATGCATATGAGATGAATAATGTAGGGTAAGTAACATTATATAAGGTAGCATTGTTTAAAGTGGCTAGTGATATATTTACATCATTTCCCATCAATTCCCATTATTAAAGTGGCTGGAGTTGAGTCATTGTCAGTGTGTTGGCAGCAGCCACTCAAATGTTAGTGGTGGCTTTTTAACAGTCTGATGGCCTTGAGATAGAAGCTGTTTTTCAGTCTCTCGGTCCCAGCTTTGATGCACCTGTACTGACCTCGCCTTCTGGATGATAGCGGGGTGAACAGGCAGTGGCTTGGGTGGTTGATGTCCTTGATGATCTTTATGGCCTTCCTGTAACATCGGGTGGAGTAGATGTCCTGGAGGGCAGGTAGTTTGCCCCCGGTGATGCATTGTGCAGACCTCACTACCCTCTGGAGAGCCTTACGGTTGTGGGCGGAGCAGTTGCCGTACCAGGCGGTGATACAGCCCGCCAGGATGCTCTCGATTGTGCATCTGTAGAAGTTTGTGAGTGCTTTTGGTGACAAGCCGAATTTCTTCAGCCTCCTGAGGTTGAAAAGGCGCTGCTGCGCCTTCTTCACGATGCTGTCTGTGTGAGTGGACCAATTCAGTTTGTCTGTGATGTGTATGCCGAGGAACTTAACTTGCTACCCTCTCCACTACTGTTCCATCGATGTGGATCGGGGGGTGTTCCCTCTGCTGTTTCCTGAAGTCCACAATCATCTCCTTAGTTTTGTTGACGTTGAGTGTGAGGTTATTTTCCTGACACCACACTCCGAGGGCCCTCACCTCCTCCCTGTAGGCCGTCTCGTCGTTGTTGGTAATCAAGCCTACCACTGTTGTGTCGTCCGCAAACTTGATGATTGAGTTGGAGGCGTGCGTGGCCACGCAGTCGTGGGTGAACAGGGAGTACAGGAGAGGGCTCAGAACGCACCCTTGTGGGGCCCCAGTGTTGAGGATCAGCGGGGTGGAGATGTTGTTGCCTACCCTCACCACCTGGGGGCGGCCCATCAGGAAGTCCAGTACCCAGTTGCACAGGGCGGGGTCGAGACCCAGGGTCTCGAGCTTGGAGGGTACTATGGTGTTGAATGCCGAGCTGTAGTCGATGAACAGCATTCTCACATAGGTATTCCTCTTGTCCAGATGGGTTAGGGCAGTGTGGTTGAGATTGCATCGTCTGTGGACCTATTTGGGCGGTAAGCAAATTGGAGTGGGTCTAGGGTGTCAGGTAGGGTGGAGGTGATATGGTCCTTGACTAGTCTCTCAAAGCACTTCATGATGACGGAAGTGAGTGCTACGGGCGGTAGTCGTTTAGCTCAGTTACCTTAGCTTTCTTGGGAACAGGAACAATGGTGGCCCTCTTGAAGCATGTGGGAACAGCAGACTGGTATAGGGATTGATTGAATATGTCCGTAAACACACCGGCCAGGTGGTCTGCGCATGCTCTGAGGGCGCGGCTGGGGATGCCGTCTGGGCCTGCAGCCTTGCGAGGGTTAACACGTTTAAATGTCTTACTCACCTCGGCTGCAGTGAAGGAGAGTCCGCATGTTTTCGTTGCAGGCCGTGTCAGTGGCACTGTATTGTCCTCAAAGCAGGCAAAAAACTTATTTAGTCTGCCTGGGAGCAAGACATCCTGGTCCGTGACTGGGCTGGTTTCACGCGAATGCTGCCATCAATCCACAATTTCTGGTTAGGGAATGTTTTAATCGTTGCTATGGGAACGACATCTTCAACGCACGTTCTAATGAACTCGCACACCAAATCAGCGTATTCGTCAATATTGTTATCTGACGCAATACGAAACATATCCTAGTCCACGTGATGGAAGCAGTCTTGGAGTTTGGAGTCAGCTTGGTCGGACCAGCGTTGGACAGACCTCAGCGTGGGAGCCTCTTGTTTTAGTTTCTGTCTGTAGGCAGGGATCAACAAAATGGAGTCGTGGTCAGCTTTTCCGAAAGGAGGGCGGGGCAGGGCCTTATATGCGTCGCGGAAGTTAGAGTAACAATGATCCAAGGTTTTTCCACCCCTGGTTGCGCAATCGATATGCTGATAAAATTTAGGGAGTCTTGTTTTCAGATTAGCCTTGTTAAAATCCCCATCTTACAATGAATTCAGCCTCCGGATAAATGGATTCCAGTTTGCAAAGAGTCAAATAAAGTTCGTTCAGAGCCATCGATGTGTCTGCTTGGGGGGGGATATATACGGCTGTGATTATAATCGAAGAGAATTCTCTTGGTAGATAATGCGGTCTACATTTGATTGTGAAGAATTCTAAATCAGGTGAACAGAAGGATTTGAGTTCCTGTATGTTTCTTTCATCACACCATGTCTCGTTAGCCATAAGGCATACGCCCCCGCACCTCTTCTTACCAGAAAGATGTTTGTTTCTGTCGGCGCGATGCGTGGAGAAACCCGCTGGCTGCACCGCCTCCGATAGCGTCTCTCCAGTGAGCCATGTTTCCATGAAGCAAAGAACGTTAGTCTCTGATGTCCCTCTGGAATGCGACCCTTGCTCTCACTGTAGGCCAGAGTAGACTGACGAGTGCTTGGAATCAGTGGACTGATATAGGGTACGTACCAATTTGAGATTAGAATAGATCAATACAATAGAATGGCCCGCCCTGTTCTTCATTCACAATTGATTACATTATTATGTATCTTTCACTTCCCCTCGCTCAACTCACCCATTCTCCCTATCATATTTCATCTGTTACAGTGCCTTCATAAAATATTCATACCCCTTATTCCACATTTTTGTTGTTACAGCCTGTATTCAAAATTGATTAAATATTTTTTCTCTCACCCATTTACACACACTACCCCATAATGACAAAGTGAACATTTTTATTTTATTTTTAAATATTTGAAAAATAAATACAGATATCTCATTTGCATAAGTATTCACACCCCTGGGTCAATACCTTGTAGAAGCACATTTGGTGGCGATTACAGTTTTTAGTCAACTTGTGCAGAGCTGATAGACGTACCCATCTGGATTTGGGGATTTTATCCCGTTCTTCCTTGCAGATTTTCTCAAGCTCTGTTAAGTTGGATGCGGAGCGGCGGTGACCAGCAATCTTCAAGTCTTTCCACAGATTTTCAATGCAATTCAAGTCTGGGCTTTGGCTGGGCCGCTCAAGGGCTTTCACATTATTGTTCTGAAGCCATTCCAGCATTACTTTGGCTGTATGCTTGGGGTTATTATCCTTTTGGAACATAAATATTCACCGTAGTCTAAGGTCATTTACACTCTGGAGCAGGTTCTCATTAAGGAATTGCCTGTATTCGGCTCCATTCATTGTTCCCTGTATCTTGACCAGTCTCCCAGTCACTGCTGCTGAAAAGCATCCCCATAGTATGATGCTGTCTCCACCATTTTAGTCTCATCAGACCACAGAATCTTTTGCCTTAGTCTTTCACATGCCTTTTTACAAACTCCAGGCATGCTGTCATGTGCCTTTTTCTCAGGAGTGGCTTCTGTCTGTCCACTCTCCCATAAAGCCCAGATTGGTGAAGTGCTATAGAGACTATTGTCAAGCAGGTTCTCCCATCCTAGCCAAGGAACTCTGTAGGTCTATCAGAGTGGTCATTGGGTTCTTGGTCACCTCCCTGACCAATGACCTTCTTGCTCAGTTTGGTTGGACGGTCAGCTCTGGGCAGAGTCTGGATGGTTCCATATTTTTTTCAGTTTACCAATGATGGAGACCACTGTGCTCTTGGAAACTTTCAAGTTTATATCCTTCTTCAGATATAGAATTGTGATGAGGTACACTATCTCAGAGATCTACGGACAGTTCCTTGGACTTCTGTTTCTGCTCTGACATGCATTGTCAACTGTGGGACCTTATATAGACCGATGTTTCTTTTTTTAAATCATGTTTAAACATTTGAATTGGCCACAAGTGGACTCCAAATAAGTGTGAATACATGTGTAAATATATTTATTTTCTTATTTCAATTTTTATTTAAAAAAAACTTTTTTACTCCCCCCCCCCCAATTTCATTGTATCCAATTGGTAGTTAGTCTTGTCTCATTGCTGTTACTCCCGTACGGACTCGGGAGAGGCGAAGGTCGAGAGCCGTGCGTCCTCCAAAACACAACCCAACCAAGCCGCACTGCTTCTTCACACAATGCCCACTTAACCCGGAAGCTAGCTGCACCAATGTGTCGGAGGAAACGCAGTACACCCGGTGACCGTGTCAGCGTGCACTGTGCCCGGCCCGCCACAGGAGTCGCTAGTGCGTGATGGGACATGGACATCCTTGCCGGCGAAGCCTTTCCCTAACCCGGACGATGCTGGGCCAATTGTGAGCTGCCCCATGGGTCTCCCGGCTAGAACGGGGCCTGGACTCTAACCCAGAATCTCTAGTGGCACAGCTAGCCTTAGACCACTGCGCCACTCGGGATGCCATATTTTATTTTCAATAAATTTGCACACAAAACAATATATATATTTCCACTTTGTCATTATGGGGTATTGTGTGTAGATGGGTGGGGGAGAAAAAAATCTTTTTAATCCATTTTTGAATTCAGGCTTTAACACAACAATGTGGAATAAGTCAAGTGCTGAATACTTCATGAAGGCACTGTATATGTGTGAAAGGAAAAAAGATCAAGGACAATAACCACCCGAGCCACTACCCGTTCACCCCGCTTCCACCCTGAAGGTCAGTACAGGTGCATCAAAGCTGGGACAGAGATGGAAGCTGTTTTTCAATCTCAAGGCCATCAGATTGTTAAACAGTCACCACCAGCACAGAAAGGCAGCTGCCTACCTACAGACTTGATATCATTTGGCTACTTTAATAAATGGAACACTAGTCACTTTAATAATGCTACTTTAAGAATGTTTACATATCTCGCATTACTCATCTCATATGTATTTTATATCATCTATTGCATCTTGCCTATGCAGCCCTGTCACTGCTCATCCATATATTTTATACTTATATATTCTCATCCCATTCCTTTACTAGATTGTGTGTATTAGGTTTTGTTGTGGAATTGTTAGATATTACCTGTTTAGATACTGCTGCACTGTCGGATCTAGAAGCACAAACATTTCTCTACACTCGCAATAACCTCTGCTAACCCTGTGTATGTGACCAATTAAAATTTTGATTTTGATTTGATTAGGTTCAGTTTTGAGGCAATTATCAGGGTGATTATCAACTGGGCAGGGCACCTTTAATTGTCAGGAGGAGGGGAACAGGCCCTACTGTCGGGATGAGGAGCCGTAACTGGGGGAAACCATAAACAAAAAAAATACATGCCCTCCTAAAACTGGTTATAAGTCCAGTTCTGTTTGTGCTATTGATTGTAACAATGACAGTGTATTTATGACTTTTTAAGAACTGAGGGAGGGGTGACTTTAAAAATGGCAAAGTAAGACTTTTTCTATTCGTGAGCAGTCCAAATGACTACTTTAGCAGTTCTTGTGTTAATGGCTATGTTTAGTGTTAGGGTAAATCTGTGTAATTATTTCCTCATAGTTAAATTCTATTAGTAAAGATACGCCTGAGATTATCTTCTTGTTAGAAGGTGGACCTTTGGTACAGTAAGAAAAAGCCACTTTATGCCCAATTTAAATCATTTTCATAAACAGGGATTTTAATGAATCTCTCTGCTGCAGGTGTGACCTCTGTGGACGCTCATACCACCATGCTGGCTCCCTGCTCAACCATAAAAAGACGCACTCAGAAAACCTCCACCACTGTACCTTGTGCCTCCAGACTTTCCCTGACCTCCTCGCCCTCCAGATCCACTCCCAGATGAAGCGCCACTGCTGTCCAGACTGTGGCAAGACCTTCTGTCTCATCTCGCACCTGCAGAACCACATGGAGGTGCACTCCAAGGACCGCACCCTGGTCTGCAGCCCCTGCCATCAGAGCTTCCCCAACCCAGCCAGGTACCAACAACACCAGGAACTGCACCACCGGGCCCAAGGGCATTATCAACAACACAACATGCAAATGGAGGATGACCTAAGCTGGGAATCGGGACTAGACCAAACCATGGAGCTCCAAGGCATCCCCAAGCTGGTCCCGGCGTTTGCCCACATGCACGGTGGCATGCCCAACCAGCAGGAGAGCAACGAGGTGCCCTGTATAGGGGAGAAGAGCCACGTGTGTGAGCACTGCGGCCGCACCTACCGCCATGCAGGTTCCCTCCTCAACCACAAGAACAGTCACAAGACCGGCGCCTTCTTCTGCTCTGTGTGCCAGAAGGAGTTCACCAACCTGATGGCGCTGAAGAACCACCGGCGCATCCACACGGAGCCCAAGCGCTACCAGTGCCTGGAGTGCGGCAAGGCCTTCCGCGTGTCCACCCAGCTCATCTGCCACCGGAGGATCCACACCAAAGAGAAGCCCTTCTCCTGCCTGCTGTGCGAAAAGCGCTTCTCCAGCAAGTCAAACCTGCGCCACCACCAGAAGATGCACCAGAGTGGTGGCCAGGACTACGAGTCCTCCTTCGGCATGGATACTAACAGTTTTATGGACTTGGACATGGGCTCTTTTCTCTGAGTCAGGACTCTGTGTCAAATGCTTATTATATTATTCTCCCCATTCACTGGACCCCTATCGGTAATTGTAAAGTGGCGTGTTCCACAAAGCCCCAGTAGAGACAGCGTTTACTCTTGATGTTGAACTCTTCAAAGCTGCCTCACAAACATTTCATTTTTCTGATTGTGCTTTGGTCATACACTTTTGGAGTGGTCGAAGGATTTCTTATCTCTAGCAGGGATTGTGGCACTGTTAAACTTCCCAGATGGGCACAGGTGACAGTGTCTGTCAAATCTTTATAGGATTATTTTCGCATGGAGTGCACATTGTCATTGAATCGTTTAACGGTATAGGAGTGAGAACTATTGGACCTCCTTCCATACTGACTGTATCAATGTCCTCACAAGGTATACAGTCAATTTCCCAACCAAAGTGAACCGACGTAACAGAACTGTTTCAGCCCAGTTCCTGCATTTGAGATTGATTTATACAATGACTCATATTTTTATGAGAAAAGTGCTGTTCTGAAATTGTAATTTCCTCTCGCTATCTATTACTGTGTTCAGTGCCTCCGTCGGTTCAATTCTCTGCCCAGCTTATCAAAAGTGAGGGCTGTTCTCAATATTTTGCCATAGGTTAGAGAAAAGTGATCAATTTGACCATTTCTGATGTGGCTTCAATAAGCATGACCTCCTAGTCTTACCCAGAGGATGATATCAAAGGTATTTACTGAAATCATGTAATCAAGTTGGTGGTAATCAAATGGTTTTAGTGATGGTGATATTCGGGTACACCCTTTGAGTGACATTTGTATGCTAAATGGGCATATTTAATTATTTATTCCTGTTCTTTTGACTTATTTTCAATTTTTCTGTGTGTACTTTGATATATCATTTTCTATGAATGTTACCTTGACTCTTAAGAAATATCCTATGTAGCATTTAAGGGAATTCCTCAATCTGTAATTCCATTCTCAATTGGTGCGACTCCAACACAGGTAGGAATGCATTAGCCAAAGACAGTGGTCTTGCCAGCACTGCGGTTTTGCCACATTAAAATGTCTGATGTGCAAAGCATTGTAGATAATTATCCATGTCTGAATTGGGCATTACTTTATTTTTACAGGTGCCATTTCTCACCCATGTCTTGTTCAAATAAGAATTGTAGCTTTTCTTGTCCATAATCACCCTTGACAATTTTTGAGAAATTTTGCAAACCCTTTACAATAAGAAACACGTGCTTTTGACTTCTCAAACTTTCAAAGGTAAACTCAGCAAAAAATGAAACATCCTCTCACTGTCAACTATGGTTATTTTAAGCAAACATAACATCTGTAAATATTTGTATGAACATAAGATACAACAACTGAAACATAAATTGAACAAGTTCCACAGACATGTGGTTAACAGAAATTGAATAATGTGTCCCTGAACAAAGGGGGGTCAAAACTAACACTCAGTATCTGCTGTGGCCACCAGCTGCATTAAGTACTGCAGGTCATATCCTCATGGACTGCACCAGATTTGCAGTTCTTGCTGTGAGATGTTTCCCCACTCTTCCACCAAGGCACCTGCAAGTTCCCAGACATGTCTGGGGGGAATGGCCCTAGCCCTCACCCTCCGATCCAACAGGGCCCAGACGTGCTCAATGGGATTGAGATCCGGGCTCTTCGCTGGCCATTGCAGAACACTGACATTCCTGTCTTGCAGGAAATCAGACACGGAACGAGCTGCTGGCATTGTCATGCTGGAGGGTCATGTCAGGATGGGCCCGCAGGAAGGGTACCACATGAGGGAGGAGGATGTCTTCCCTGTAAGGCACAGCGTTGAGATTGCCTGCAATGACAACAAGCTCAGTCCGATGATGCTGTGACACACCGCCCCGGGCCATGACGGACCCTCCACCTCCAAATCGATCCCGCTCCAGAGTACAGGCCCATAGGTGACATTGCTGCCGGTGATGTCTGGTGAGGACCTGCCTTACAACTGGCTTACAAGCTCTCAGTCCAGCCTCTCTCAGCCTATTGCGGACAGTCTGAGCACGGATGGAGGGATTGTGCATTCCTGGTGTAACTCGGGCAGTTGTTGCCATCCTGTACCTGTCCCGCAGGTGTTATGTTCGGATGTACCAATCCTGTGCAGGTGTTACACGTGGTCTGCCACTGCGAGTACGATCAGCTGTCCGTCCTGTCTCCATGTACGCTGTCTTAGGCGTCTCGTAGTACGGACTTTGCAGTTTATTGCCCTGGCCACATCTGCAGTCCTCATGCCTAAGGCACGTTCACGCAGATGAGCAGGGACCCTGGGCATCTATTTTTTTTGTGTTTTTCAGAGTCTGTAGAAAGGCCTCTTTTTAGTGTCCTAAGTTTTCTTAACTGTGACCTTAATTGTCTACCGTCTGTAAGCTGTTAGTGTCTTAACGACCGTTCCACAGGTGCATGTTCATTAATTGTTTATGGTTCATTGAACAAGCTTGGGAAACAGTACAATTAAACTTTACAATGAAGATCTGTAAAGTTATTGGGATTTTTACGAATTATCTTTGAAAGACAGGAGTCTGAAAAGGGGGCGTTTTTTATTTATTTTTGCTGAGTTTAGCAGGACTGACACGCAAACAAAGTCAAACGTGTAGAATTATCGTGTTGTGAACAGTTAGCGTACTTATATTTATAATACAAAGTATTTATTTCTGTCTATTTGAATGGTTATTGTATTTCTGTTAATGTGTCATGGACACAAGTTTCAGTGTTCAAACTTGTCAACATCCAGTTGGTTACTTCAACCATGTTGGCAGCAGTGTGTATCCAGGAGCAAATGTTGATCACCACTATTTGAGAAATGGTTTGGGGTCTTTGGAAAAAGCAATTTGTGTTCATATAACCTTTCCATAAATGTGCAATTAAGTTAAATCTACTATTTCTTTGGTTTGCAATGCTTACCAGAAAAGGTGTAGAATAAAATAAGGTGCTTATGTACAAAATATTGCATATTTTCAGTCCCACTGTAATGGCACTTTTTTTGTAAAACACAAGTAGCAAACGTAGATCCTTTAGGTTTAAAACCTTGTTTGAGGGTGTGGTCCCAGTACATTATGAAATGTGTAACTGACACCACAATGTGTTTTTCTTGGCATTCTTTATGCCTTATCCTATATTTAATATACAGTGCATTCGGCAAGTATTCAGACCTGAATTTTTCCACATTTTGTTACGTTATTGCCTTATTCTAAAATTCTTTGTGTACACTTACAAAAAATAAACATCACATTAAACAATACATAAGTATTCAGACCCTTTACTCCGTACTTTGACGCACATTTGGCAGCGACTACAATCTTGTCTTCGTGGGTATGACGCTACAAGCTTGGCACACCTGTATTTGAGGAGTTTGTTGCATTCTTCTCTGCAGATCCTCTCAAGCTCTGTCAGGTTGGATGGGGAGCGTAGCTGTACAGCTATTTTTCAGTTCTCCAGAGATGTTCGATTGGGTTCAAGTCACGGCTCTGGCTGGGCCACTAACGGACATTGTCCTGTTGGAAGGTGAACCTTCACTCCAGTCTGGTCCGGAGCACTCTGGAGCAAGTTTTCATCAAGGATCTGTCTACTCGATTCAGACTAGTGTCCCTGCCACTGAAAAACATCCCCACAGCATGATGCTGCTGCCACCACCATGCTTCACCGTAGGGATCTTGGTTTCATCAGACCAGAGAATCTTGTTTCTCAAGATCAGTCTTTAGGTGCCTTTTGGCAAACTCCAAGCGGGCTGTCATGCCTTTTACTGAGGCGTGGCTTCTGTCTGGCCACTACCATAAAAGCCTGATTGGTGGAGTGCTGCAGAGATTGTTGCCCTTCTGGAAGGTTCTCCCTTCTCTACAGAGGAACTCTGACGCACTGTCAGAGTGACCATCCGATTGCTCAGTTTGGCCCGGGCGGCCAGTTAAAGGAAGAGTCTTGGTGGATTCAAACTTCTTCCATTTAAGAATTATGGAGGCCACTGTGTTCTTGGGGACCTTCAATGCTGTTTTGGTACCCTTCCCCAGATCTGTGCCTTGACACAATCCTGTCTCGGAACTCTAGCCACCTCGTGGCTTCGTTTTTTTTTTTTCACTGACATGCACTGTCAACTGTGGGACTATTTATATAGACGTGTGTGTGTGTGTGTGTGTGTGTGTGTGTGTGTGTGTGTGTGTGTGTGTGTGTGTGTGTGTGTGCCTTTCCAAATCATGTCCAATACATTGACTCCAATCAAGTTGTAGAAACATCTCAGGGATGCTCAATGGAAACAGCATGCACCTGAGCTAAATTTCAAGTCTCATATAGCAAAGGGTTTGAATACTTATGTAAATAAGGTATTTCTGTTTGTAGCTTTATCATTATGGAGTATTGTGTGTAGATTGCTAAGGATTTGTATTTTTCGTTTAATCCATTTTAGAATAAGGCTGTAACGTAACAAAGTGAAAAAAGTCAAGGGATCTTTATACTACCCGAATGCACTGCATATGCACTGCATATGCACTGTATATAAAAAAGTATGTGGACACCTTTTCAAATGAGTTTATTAGGCTATTTCACCACACCTGTTACTGACCGGTGTGTAAAATTGAGCACACAGCCATGCAATCTCCAGAGACAATCATTGGCTGTAGAATGGCCTTACTGAAGAGCTCGGTGACATTCAACGTGGCACCGTCATAGGATGCCACCTTTCCAACAAGTAAATTGGTCAAATTTCTACCCTGTTAGAGCTGCCCCGGTCAACTGTAAGTGCTGTTATTCTGAAGTGGAAACGTCTAGGAGCAACAACCGCTCAGCTGCGAAGTGGTAGGCCACACAAGCTCACAGAACGGGAACGCTGAGTGCTGTAGCGCATAAAAACCTCCTGTCCTCGGTTGCAACACACTACCGAGTTCCAAACTGCCTTTAGAAGCAACGTCAGCACAATAACTGTTCATCAGGAACTTCATGAAATGGGTTACCATTGCCAGGCAGTTGCGCACACAAGCGTAAGATACCATACGCAATGCCAAACGTCAGCTGGAGTGGTGTAAAGCTTGCTGCCTTTAGACTCTGGAGCAATGAATCTGGGTATAGAGAATGCCAGGAGAACGCTACCTGCTCGAGTGCATAGTGCGAACTGTACATTTTGGTGGAGGAATAATGGTCTGGGGCTGTTATTCATGGTTCTGGATAGGCCCCTTAGTTCCATTGAAGGGAAATCTTAATGCTACAGCATACAATGATATTCTGGATGATTATGTGCTTCTAACTTTGTGGCAACAGTTTGGGGCAGGCCCTTTCCTGTTTCAATGCCCCCATGCACAAAGCGAGGTCCATACAGAAATGTTTGTCGAAATTCGTGTGGAAGAACTTGATTGGCCTGCGCAGAGCCCTGACCACAACCCCATCAAACACCTTTGGGATGAATTGGAACGCCAACTGCGAGCCAGGCCTAATCGCCCAACATCAGTGCTCGTGGCTGAATGGAAGCAAGTCTCTGCAGCAATGTTTCAGCATCTAGTGGAAAGCCTTCCCAGAAGAGTCGTGGCTGTTATAGCAGCAAAGAAGGGGACCAACTCCATTTTAATACTCATTACTTTGGAATGAGATGTTCCAGGAGCAGGCGTCTACATACATACATACATACATACATACATACATACTTTTTGGTCATGTAGTGTATTATGAACTGTAAATATTTCTGCGACCGGTAAGAGTATGAAATACCACAGAGCCATGCCAATCCAACAACCGATATTTAAAGCTATAACAGTTTATTTAGGAAAGATCATATCAATTCAGTACTGTAATCATTCAAACTTTTAAAGTCAGGTAGGCCTGTATCATAAGCACATTGTTAATAAGGCACCAGCTCCCAACACCTCAAATTCTAATTGCATGTGGGCAGTTGATACATGTTGTTCTGCCCAGTCTACCAATATTATAAGCAATATATTGACATTTTAAGAAATGTTTCATGCTAATTTTGTCAGTACATGGTACCATATTAGTAAGTGTACATCTTGATTTGAATTAGACATTTCTGTCAGACCATTCAAACATGCTTTCCCACTGGGTCAAATTTATATTACTTCATTCAGAAGATGAAACACATTGCCATCCTGACATGGGGAAAGTACAACTCACACAAAATAGCTCTGAATTTTAAAGGTTTACGACAGTAGGAACTACTGTACATTTAGTCTGCCATCACCATAGTAAGCTATTCTACCTAAAAAGGCTGTTTTTGACATGCATCAAATCCAATTTTATTGGATTCACATTTAGCAGATTTTATTGCGGGTGTAGCGAAATGCTTGTGTTTCTAGCTCCAACAGTGCAGTAATACCTAATAATTTCCCAACAGTACACACATTTAAGTAAAGGAATGTAATAAATACATATAAGGATGAGCAATGTCAGAGCAGCATAGACTAAAATACAGTGGAATAGAAAACAGTACCTTGATGATCTTTTTGGCCTTCCTATGACATTGGATGATGTAGGTGTACTAGGGGGCAGGTAGTTTGCCCCCGGTGATGCGTTGGGCAGACCGCACCACCCTCTGGAGAGCCCTGCGGTTGCGGGCGGTGCAGTTGCCGTACCAGGCGGTGATACAGCCCGACCAGATGCTCTCAATTGTGCATCTCTAAAAGTTTGAGGGTTTTAAGTGACAAGCAAAATTTCTTCAGCCTCCTGAGGTTGAAGAGGTGCTGTTGCACCTTCACCACACTGTCTGTGTGGGTGGACCAATTCAGTTTGTCGGTGTTGTGTATGCCGAGGAACTGGAAGCTTTCCAACTACTCCACTGTGGTCCCATCGATGTGGATTGCTGTTTCCTGAAGTCCACGATCATCTCATTTGTTTTGTTGACGATGAATGAGGGGTTATTTTCCTGACACCACACTCCCAGAGCCCTCACCACCTCCCTGTCTCGTCATCTGCAAACTTGATGATTGAGTTTGAGGCGTGCGTGGGTACGCAGTCATGGGTGAACAGGGAGTACAGGAGAGGGCTGAGCATGAACCCTTGTGGGGCCCCAGTGTTGAGGATCAGCGAAGTGGAGGTGTTTCCTACCTTCACCACCTGGGGGTGGCCCGTCAGGAAGTCCAGGACCCTGTTGCACAGGGCGAGGTTCAGACCCAGGGCCTCAAGCTTAATGAGGAGTTTGGAGGGTACTATGCTGTTGAAGGCTGAGCTGTAGTCCATGAACAGCATTCTTATATAGGTATTCCTCTTGTCCAGATAGGATAGGGCAGTGCGATGGCGATTGCATCGTCTGGGGAGCTATTAGGGCGGTAAGCAAATTGAAGTGGGTCTAGGGTGTCAGGTAAGGTAGAGGTGATATGATCCTTGACTAGCCTCTCAAAGTGAGTGCTACGGGACGATAGTAATTTAGTTCCGTGTGCGCGCCTCCTGAGTTGGACTAGAAGTCCACTCCGAGTACCTCTTCACAGCCGGCGATGCTTTGGGTCAGCCTCTGGAATCAGTTCAATTGCCCTGGGGGGTGTGAACAAAGGATCCAATTCGGGAAACGTGTATTGTTAGTCGTAAATGCTGATGAGTTACCGCCTCTCTGATATCCAAATGTTATTCCCGGCTGTATGTAATAACACACACTTCAGGCCTAATAATGTACGAAATAACACGTAAAAAACAATACTGCAAAGTTGCCTGGGGGCTAGAAGCACGGCTGCCCTCTATCGGGCGCCATTACAGTTAAGTTCTGTAATACGGCTCGCATATCCAAATTGCAACATGTATTTTTATAAACCATTAACATTTTATGGTCTGCATGTAGTGTTAATGTCAGATCTCCGTTTAAACCTTGCAAGTGGCATTGTCTGATTACTATGGTTCCATCTCTTCTGGCACTTGTTAATGTACACTTAACTTTTTTTGCCAGGATGACAACCCCAGTGTACTGTATGTGTCATGTGCATCTCCCACAGCTGTAAATATGGGAATGAAACATTGGTTGGGTTCTCTGTACATTCATACTAGGATTCTCCTTTACACAAGGAACTCACCACTAAATGAGCTATAGTGTAATAAAAAGCATATACCACAAAGATGTGAATTTAGTGTTCAAAAACTCATCTGAAATATATTTTGTCACTTTGAAATATATTTTTACTTCCAGGTTAGGACTATGAACTTAGCTAATTAGAACCTTAGCCAATCAGTTTGTTGAAATTAAATGACTTAATTACCAACAATGTTTTTTTTTCAAGGATTCCAACCTTTTATTTTGTTTAAAGTTTTATAACAAAGCATGCAGAACATGGTTCCAAACCAATCCCTTTCTCCTCCACACAGTAGTAACTGCTTCCAAACTGTACTATTTCCTATACCTGGTTCCAAACCACACCCTGTCTCCTACACACAGCCTTTGGTTGTGTACCTGGTTGTTGCACAGTTGTTTAACAACTTAACCAAAGGCTAAGCTGTGTTTTGCTAAATTTCACTTGTGATTTCATGAATATGAATATTTTCTAGTAATATTTTTTGACTGTTGCGCTATGCTATTCAGCGGTTGCTTATGACAATTCTCCCGGAGCCGGGAGGGGTAGTTCTACAAGGTTGATATCAAGAAATCAGCTCATTTTATTCATAACATAATACACAAAAGTCAGCCAGAGTTCACATGTATGTAACATTGCTTATTACTACACTAACCCATGTACATAAACCAAACAGACAAGAGAAGTAAATTAACTAACAACTTGTCAGTTATTGCTCAGTAACAAAAAGTTGGTCAGCTGGTGTCACTGGTTTTACAAACATCTTTGCAGGGGTCCCTTTGACAGTATTTATCCAGACATTTAGCTGTTACCACAAACTATAAACATTCAAAAATATAATTTGAAATAAATAATTCTGTATATAAATTGCCCTTTTCTTGCTGCTGTTATCCATATCCACTTAACATTGATAAAAGTAATTTTGTCAGTAACATAAGAGGTAATTATTCAGCCATCCACGTTCTCCTGACACACAACCCTTAAAATTGTGTTCTGACTAAGAGTGAAGCTGAGTACACAGTTATACTACAGTTATACTTGTCAATAGGGTTCAGTTTTTTCGCTAAACCGCAATGTTCCTTCCTGGGTTGAGATTCGGTGACAAATAGTGTTACAAACATTGTCACACAAGCATTGACTCATCTCCATTGTTTCAACTGAGGAAAGGGAATACTGAGTAAGTTGCACAACAATGCATTCAACCAAAATACGACCGGTCAGAAGTTTTAGAACACCTACTCATTCAAGGGTTTTCCTTTAATTTTACTATTATAATACATTATAGAATAATAGTGAAGACAAAACTATGAAATAACATATGGAGTCATGTAATAACCAAAAAAAGTTCAATCAAAATATATTTTATATTTGAGATTCTTCAAAGTAGCCACCCTTGACATCATTGCACACTCTTGGCATTCTCTCAACCAGCTTCACCTGGAATGCTTTTCCAACAGTCTTGAAGGAGTTCCCACATATGCTGAGCCCTTGTTGGCTGCTCTTCCTTTACTCTGCCGTCCGACTCACCCCAAACCATCACAATTTGGTTGAGGTCAGGGTATTGTGGAGGCCAGGTCATCTGATGCAGCACCCCATCACTCTCCTTCTTGGTAAAATAGCCCATACACAGCCTGGAGGTGTGTTGTGGGTCACTGTCCTGTTGAAAAACAAATGACAGACCCACTAAGCCCAAACTAGATGGGATGGCGTATCGCTGCAGAATGCTGTGGTAGTCATGCTGGTTAAGTGTGCCTTGAATTTTAAATAAATCACAGACAGTGTTACTAGCAATGCACCCGCACACCATAACACCACCACCTCCTCCATGCTTTACGATGGAAAATACACATGCGGCAATCATCTGTTCACCCACACTGCGTCTCACAAAGACACGGCGGTTAGAACCAAAAATCTCCAATCTGTACTCCAGACCAAAGGACAAATTTCCACCGGTCTAATGTCCGTTGCTCGTGTTTCTTGGCCCAAGCAAGTCTCTTATTATTGGTGTCCGTTAGTGGTTTCTTTGCAGCAAATCAACCATAAAAGCCTGATTCACAGTCTCATCTGAATAGTTTATGTTGGGCATGTGTTTTTTACTTTAACTCTGAAGCATTTAGTTAGGCTGCAATTTCTGAGGCTGGTAACTAATGAACTTATCCTCTGCAGCAGAGGTAATTCTGGGTCTTCCTTTCCCGTGGCAGTCCTAATAAGAGCCAGTTTCATCATAGCACTTGCGAGTGCACTTGAAGAAACTTTCAAAGTTCTTAATTTTCCCGTATTGACTGACCATGTCTTAAATTAATGATGGACTGTCATTTCCCTTTGCTTATTTGAGCTGTTCTTACCATAATATGGACTTGGTCTTTCACCAAATAGGGCTATCTTCTGTATACCTTGTCACAACACAACTGATTGGCTCAAACACATTAAAAAGGAAAGAAATTCCACAAATTTAGAAGGCACACCTGTTAATTGAAATGCATTCCAGGTGACGAACTCATGAAGCTGGTTGAGAGAATGCCAAGTGTGTGCAAAGCTGTCATCAAGGCAAAGGGTGGCTATTTGAAGAATCTCAAATAATTTTTTATTTGTTTAACACTTTTTTGCTTACTACATGATTCCATGTGTTATTTCATCGTTTTTTTGTCTTCACTATTATTCTACAAAGTAGAACAGTTAAAAATAAAGAAAAACCCTTGAATGAGTAGGTGTTCTAAAATTTTGGACCAGTAGTATGTGTTCCGCATTTAACCCAACCCCTCTGAATCAGAGCACAGTGGTAAGGATTCCTTACTTGTGTCCATCTGGGAATGATTTAAATGCTTAGATATAAACTATACAAACACATTCTCACAGAATTCTGGACCACCTAGAACTTTTCCATCACAACAGTTTGGGAACCCCCGTGTTATGCTACTTTATCCTGCATTGGGCACACATTACACAGTGTCTACATTTGACAGCATAATGGTAAAATGACCTGTTAAAGAATGTCCAATATGTTTGAGCAGTTTCATAGTCACGACTTATTTTCCCGTTGCCTCGTGATTGGAGGACTACAGTTAACATTCTACTCCTTTAAAAATGATTTGTTGAAACTAGTAACAGGACCCTGAAATAGTTTGTCTGAATAGATATTTGGTTAACTATCTGCATTGACCCCTTTTTGCACTAGCTTTGACTCATCACATATACTGCTGCTACGGTCACTTTATTCCTGGTTATATGTCCATATCTACCTCGTACCCCTGAACATCGACTCGGTACTATTACCCCTTGTATATAGCCAAGTGAGTCACTCATTGTGTATCTATTGTTACTTGTATTGTGTTTTTTTATATTATTTATCTACTTTTTCTGCATTGCTGGGGGTGGGGTGGGTTCTAAGCTGACATATGATCATCTTAAAATGATTCCATGAGGTGGCTCATTTAGATATTTGATTTTTAGGACCCCTTTAGGTATAAAAATAAATAAAAACATTTGATATAATATTGAATTTGGCCTTTACTACTATAGCCCAGAGAGATACTGAATAACACATTCATAAATGGCAAAAAGACATTCAAAAAATAAATAATAAGAAACAAGGTTACGTGTTTGTCCTATATCTAGAAGATATAAGAAAGCTCAGGAAATTATATACAGTACCAGTCAAACGTTTGGGCACACCTACTCATTCCAGGGTTTCTTTATTTTGACTATTTTCTACATTGTAGAATAATAGTGAAGACAAACTAGGAAATAACACTTGGAATCATGTGGTAACCAAAAAAAGTTTCAAACAAATCAAAATATATTTTATTTAACCGATCGACTGGTTGGTGACCACTCACCTAACATATCACTTGTATACTTCACCAAGAGGTTGTTATATATGACCAGCAAATATAAACCTTTTAGTCTTAGAAGTACAGCAGGTCAAACCTGGCACAGAAAGCTTGATTGTGCTGTATTCACATTCATCCTGCTTGTGGCAAGTCGAGGCAGTGTGTTTTCTGGTATTCTACCTAATAAGCTAAATGTACAATATGTCTGACACCAATAGGTGTTCAAGCATTGACAGTTAAGGTAATAAATACAAATCATTCAAGATGTGTCTCATGTTCACTACTGTTTTTGAACCTACTTATTGTTGAACAAATGACTTATCGATAGATTGGAATATCTACACTGGCTAAAACTAGCATCACTAGTCAAAGGACACCAATACAAAAAGAGCTGTGAGAGCTACCCTTTAAAAAGAAAAGAGCTACCCTTTAAAAAGAAAAGAGCTACCCTTTAAAAAGAAAAGAGCTACCCTTTAAAAAGAAAAGAGCTACCCTTTAAAAAGAAAAGAGCTACCCTTTAAAAAGAAAAGAGCTACCCTTTAAAAAGAAAAGAGCTACCCTTTAAAAAGAAAAGAGCTACCCTTTAAAAAGAAAAGAGCTACCCTTTACTAACCACACGGTCTTCCTCAGAGTACAGTCTGACTTCAGACAAGACGGGATTGACAGCGTGACTCAACACAGTTCTATGTGAGAGCTCCGTTCTGTGACAGTCTAATGAGTGTGAGCACATCTTTACTAACTAGCAGTATAAATTCAAGATGGTCAAACTCTACTCAAATAATACCCACAGTCCATTGTACAGAAATTCTTCTGACGATTGGTCCTCAAAAGGTGTTCCCTTGGTTCTGTCACATCGATGTCAGAAGGAAGATGAAGCTGAGAAAGTAATGAGAGATTTGTTGGTTAATTCACTCAACATCCCCCATTATTTCAAAAAAAATTACTACAAAACTATTTGCATACTTAGAGGCTACTTACATACACTTAATTATGCATACTAATTGATAGCAGTTGTCAACTGTTCACACATCAACACATTTGTGGAATGCATACCTACTGAAATGTTTAAGCTTGGTAAAGAGGTCCCGTTGTCTCTTCAATAGGTTCTGCAGAACAACAACAAAATGCAGAACATTTTTACTGTATTTTCACCAGAACCCAAAGAGGTCAAAATGCAAAAAAAAAAAAAATGTGCCTCATCATGCTACAATAAGTTTCATGACTGACAATGTTAGTTTATCAGGAGATGGTAGCCGTGAGCCCTACCACGAAGGGGCCTATTGTTTGCCGTGCGTCGATGCACCATGACCCCAATGATCAATACTGCAATGAGCAGAACGACTGCCAGCACAGAGAAGCTGGAAATGGCTGCCAGTCTCCAGACATCAGATCTCTCCTCTGTAAATGTGCCTGAAAGGGGACATATTGGTCAAAGAGGAGAGTTTTAGGCATACAATAAAGGATTGGTTATGTGCAAGATGTAGGTGTTAAGTTAAATTATTAGCTAAGGAACATTCAAAAACTTAACTTACAAGTGTTACATGAAGGGGTCTTTGGATACTGCTTGCATGTTGAGCAGGATACACATTGGTCTATGTCTGAACTCCAGAACTCTTTACTGGTGCATAGGCCTGTGGGGGAAAAAAACAAATGGAGAGACTTAACGCTTAATCCTCTGACAGCATTTCCCCTTTGAATGACCACAATGTGACTCATACTGTACATTTGGGAAAAGTTCCTCTACCTCACCAAAGCAAATTAACTACTGGAATAGAGTGTGTATATATTATTTTCCTTCAACATTGGTCAGTGTCCTGCACAGTGAGAACCATAGATCTGCTTGAGGTCTTTAGACAGCAACCTAAGTATGTAATGTTTTTAAAACGTGCCAATAAAAAAAAGGTATGCACTCAGTCTGTGTGGTCTCTGAAAGGAATTGTTTTGGCCCAATAATAAAGAAATCGTATGACATCAAGTCTAAAGAAATTGAGAAGATCCGAGAAACTGTGGGTTTCCTCTTCTTATAAAATGAGTTGGGGAATTCCTTTGGTTTTGCACTTACACGTACATTAACATTACTCACTTGCTTTGTGTGTACACGCATGGTGAGACAGGCAGGATGTGTGTCATCAAGACCCGCTTTGCCACATTGTTTTGGGTGTTGGACTTCTAGAGAAGTTAGTGAGACTGAAAGCATAACGGCATTGAACGTTGGTTCCTCCCTGATGACATACGTCATAAACTAGATAAAAATCCCTCTACATCCCTCCCCCACCTGAAACCTCATATATCCTTTTAGAGAAGCCACAGGCAGCAGTACCAGACTTATATACACTACATGACCATAAGTATGTAGACACCAAAGGTGTTCGATGGGGTTGAGGTTAAGGCATTGTGCAGGCCAGTCGAGTTCTTCCACACCGATCGACAAACCATTTCTGTATGGACCTTGCTTTGTGAACAGGGTCAATGTCATGCTGAAACAGAGCCTTCCCCAAACTGTTTCCACAATGTTGGAAGCACAGAACCGAACATTGAATGCTTTAGCGGTAAGATTTCCCTTCACTAGAACTAAGTGGCCTAGGCCAAACCATGAAAAACAGCCCCAGACCATAATTTCTCCTCCACCAAACTTTACAATTGGCACTAGAGATCGACCGATTAATTAGGGCCGATTTCAAGTTTTCATAACAATCAGAAATCGGTCTTTTTGGGCGCCGATTTTTTTAACCTTTATTTAACTAGGCAAGTCAGTTAAGAACACATTCTTATTTTCAATGACGGCCTAGGAACGGTGGGTTAACTTACTCGTTCAGGGGCAGAACGACAGATGTTCACCTGTCAGCTCGGAGGATCCAATCTTGCAACTTTACAGTTAACTAGTCCAACGCAATAACGACCTGCCTCTCTCTCGTTGCACTCCACAAGGAGACTGCCTGTTACGCGAATGCAGTAAGCCAAGGTAAGTTGCTAGCTAGCATTAAACTTATCTTATAAAAAACAATCATAATCACAAGTTAACTACACATGGTTGATATTACTAGATATTATCTAGCGTGTCCTGCGTTGCATATAATCTGACTGAGCATACAAGCATCTAAGTATCTGACTGGGTTGTGGTAGGCAGAAGCAGGCATGTAAACATTAATTCAAACAGCACTTTCTTTGCGTTTTGCCAGCAGCTCTTCATTGTGTTTCAAGCATTGCGCTGTTTATGACTTCAAGCCTATCAACTCTCGAGATGAGGCTGGTGTAACCGAAGTGAAATGGCTAGCTAGTTAGCGCGCACTAATAGCGTTTCAAACATCACTCGCTCTGAGCCATGCTCTGAGCCTTGCTCTGCATGGGTAACGCTGCTTCGATGGTGGCTGTTGTCGTTGTGTTCCTGGTTCGAGCCCAGGGAGGAGCGAGGAGTATTACACTGGCAATACTAAAGTGCCTATAAGAACATCCAATAGGCAAAGGTTAATGAAATACAAATGGTATAGAGGGAAATAGTCCTACCTAGTCCTAACTACAACCTAAAAACTTCTTACCTGGGAATATTGATGACTCATGTTAAAAGGAACCACCAGCTTTCATATGTTCTCATGTTCTAAGCAAGGAACCTGAAATGTTATTAAGTTAAAATAAGTGTTCATTCAGTATTGTTGTAATTGTCATTATTACAAATACATTTATAAAAAAAAGGTTTTTAAAAAAGGCCGATTAATCGGTATCGGCTTTTTTGGTACTCCAATAAATCAGTATTGGCGTTGAAAAATCATAATCGGTCGACCTCTAGTTGGCACTGTGCATTGGGACAGGTAGCGTTCTCCTGGCATCCGCCAAACCCAGATTCGTCCGTCGGACTGCCAGATGGTGAAGCATGATTTATCGCTCCAGAGATCGCATTTCCACTGAGTCCAAAAGCGGTGAGCTTTACACCACTCCAGCCAACGCTTGGCATTGCACATGGTGCTCTTAGGCTTGTGTGCAACTGCTCGGCCATGGAAACCCATTTCCTGAAGCTCCCGACAAACAGATTTTGTTCCTTCCAGAGGCAATTTGGAACTCGTAGTGAGTGTTGCAACTTTGAAGACAGACAATTTTTACGTGCTTAAACACTCGGGGCTCCCGTTATGTGAGCTTGTGTTGCCTACCACTTTGCAGCTGAGCCAATATGGCTTCTAGATATTTAATTTCACAATAATAGCACTTAGTTGACCGGGGCAGCTCTAGCAGGGCAGAAATTTGACGAACTGACTTATTGGAAAGATGGATTCCTATGACGGTCACTGAGCTCTACAGTAAGGCCATTCTCCTGTCAGTGTTTGTCTATGGAGATTGCATGGCTGTGTGCTCAATTTTATACACCTGTCAGCAACGGGTGTGGCTGAAATTGCTGAAACCGCTAATTTGAAGGGGTGTCCACATACTTTTGTATACAGTGCATTCATAAAGTATTCAGACCCCTTGACTTTTTCCAAATTGTTATATTAAAGCATTATTCTAAAATTGATTAAATAAAAAAGGTTTCCTCATTAATCTACACACAATATCCCATAATGACAAAGCAAAAACAGGTTTATAAATGTATAAAAAAAACAGAAATACCATAGGTATTCAAACCCTTTGCTATGAGACTTGATATTGAGCTCAGGTGCATCCTGTTTCCATTGATCATCCTTGAGATGTTTCTACAACTTGGAGTCCACCTGTGGTAAATTCAATTGATTGGACATGATTTGAAAAGGCACACACCTGTCTATATAAGGTGCCACAGTTGACAGTTCATGTCAGAGTAAAAACCATGATGCCATGAGGTTGCAGAAATTTTCCGTAGAGCTCCAAAACAGGATTGTATCGAGGCACAGATCTGTGGAAGGGTACCAAAAAATGTCTGCAGCATTGAAGGTCCCCAAGAACACAGTGGCCTCCATTCTTAAATGGAATAAGTTTGGAACCACCGAGATTCTTCTTAGAACGGCCAAACTGAGCAGTCGGGGGAGAAGGGCCTTGGTCAGGGAGGTGACCAAGAACCTGATGGGCACTCTGACAGAGCTCCAGAGTTCCTCTGTGGAGCTGGTAGAACCTTCCAGAAGGACAACCATCTCTTCAGAACTCCACCAATCAGGCCTTTTCTTCACCTTTATTTAACCAGGTAAGCTAGTTGAGAACAAGTTCTCATTTACAACTGCGACCTAGCCAAGATAAAGCAAAGCAGTGCAACACAGAGTTACACATGGAATAAACAAGCGTAGTCAACAAGACAATAGAAAAAAAACAGTCTATATATGTGTGTGAAAATGGCGTGAGGTAGGCAATAAATAGGCCATAGTAGCAAATTAATTACAATTTAGCAGATTAACACCAGAGTGATAAATGAGCAGACGATGATGTGCAAGTTGAGATACTGGTGTGCAAAAGAGCAGAAAAGTAAATTAAAAACAATATGGGGATGAGGTAGGTAGATTGGGTGGGCTATTTACAGATGGACTATGTACAGCTGCAGCGATCGGTTAGCTGATGTTTAAAGTTTGTGAGGGAAATATAAGTCTCCAGCTTCAGCGATTTTTGCAATTAGTTCCAGTCATTGGCAGCAGAGAACTGGAAGGAAAGGTGGCCAAAGGAGGTGTTGGCTTTGGGGATGACTAGTGAGATATACCTGCTGGAGCGCATGCTATGGGTGGGTGTTGTTATCGTGAACTGAGATAAGGCGGAGCTTTACCTAGCATAGACTTATAGATGACCTGGAGCCAGTGGGTCCAGCCGACTAGAGCACACAGGTCGCAGTGGTGGGTGGTATTAGGGGCTTTAGTAGCTAAATGGATGGCACTGTGATACTCAGCAAACTCGATGCAGTCTAGAGTGTTGGAAGCTATTTTGTAAATGACGTCGCCGAACTCGAGGATCGGTAGGATAGTCAGTTTTACTAGGGTAAGTTTGGCGGTGTGAGTAAAGGAGGCTGTGTTGCAAAATAGAAAGCAGAGTCTAGATTTGATTTTGGATTGGAGATGTTTAATATGAGTCTGGAAGAAGAGTTTACAGTCACACCTAGGTATTTGTAGTTGTCCACATATTCTAGGACAGAACCGTCCAGGGTAGGGATGCTAGTCGGGCGGGCGGGTTCGGGCAGCGAAAGGTTGAAAAGCATGCATTTGGTTTTACTTGCGCTTAAGAGCAGTTGGAGGCCACGGAAGGAGTGTTGTATGGCATTGAAGCTCGTTTGGAGGTTAGTTAAGTGTCCAAAGAAGGGCCAGATGTATATAGAATGGTGACGTCTGTGTAGAGGTGGATCAGGGAATCATCCGCAGCAAGAGCAACATCATTGATGTATACAGAGAAGAGAGTCGTCCCGAGAATTTAACCCTGTGGCACCCCCATAGAGACTGCCAGAGGTCCGGACAACAGGCCCTCCGATTTGACACACTGAACTCTGTCTGCGAAGTAGTTGAGGAACCAGGCGAGGCAGTCATTTGAGAAACCAAGGCTGTGGAGTCTGTCGACAGAGTCGAGAGCCTTGGCCAGGTCGATGAAGACGGCTGCACAGTACTGTCTTTTATCGATGGCGGTTATGATATCGTTTAGTACCTTGAGCGGGGCTGAGGTGCACCCGTGACCAGCTCGGAAACCAGATTGCACAGCAAAGGTACGGTGGGATTCGAAATGGTCAATGATCTGTTTATTAACTTAGCTTTCGAAGACTTCATAGAGAGGCAGAGCAGGATGGATATAGGTCTATAACAGTTTGGGTCTAGAGTGTCACCCCCTTTGAAGAGGGGGATGACCGCGGCATCTTTCCAATCTTTAACGATACGAAAGAGGTTAAACAGACTGGTAATAGGGGTTGCAACAATGGTGCCGACTCGTTTTAGAAAGAGAGGGTCCAGATTGTCTAGCCCAGCTGATTTGTACTGGTCCAGATTTTGCAGCTCTTTCAGAACATCTGCAATCTGGATTTAGGTGAAGGAGAAGCTCGGACAAGTAGCTGCGTGGGGGGCAGAGCTGTTGGCCGTGGCAGCCAGCCGTAGAGAAATGCTTATTGAAATGTTCGATTATCATGGATTTATCGGTGGTGCCCGTGTTACCTAGCCTCAGTGCAGTGCGCAGCTGGGAAGAGGTGCTCTTGTTCTCCATGGACTTTACAGTGTCCCAAAACATTTGAGTTAGAGCTACAGGATGCGAATTTCTGTTTGAAGAAGCTAGCCCTTGCTTTCCTGACTTCCCTGAACAGTTGCATATCGCAGGGACTATTCGATGCTATTGCAGTCCGCCACAGGATGTTTTTATGCTGGTCAAGGGCAGTCAGGTCTGGAGTGAACCAAGGGTTATATACGTTCTTAGTTCTACATTTTTTTGAAAGAGGCGTGCTTATTTAAGATGGTGAGGAAGATAATTTTAAAGAACGACCAGGCATCCGACTGACGGGATGAGGTCAATATCCTTTCAGGATACCCGGGCCAGGTCAATTAGAAAGGCCTGCTCACAGAAGTGTTTTAGGGAGCGTTTGACAGTGATGAGGGGTGGTCGTTTGACCACGGACCCATAGCGGATGCAGGCAATGATCGCTGAGATCCTGATTGAAAACAGCAGAGGTGTATTTGGAGGGCAAGTTGGTCAGGACAATATCTATGAGGGTGCCCATGTTTACAGATATTGGGTTGTACCTGGTGGGTTCCTTGATGATTTGTGAGATTGAGGGCATCTATCTTAGATTGTAGGACTTCCGGGGTGTTAAGCATATCCCATTTTAGGTCACCTAACAGAACGAACTCTGAAGATATGTGAATTGATTGCCCCTCATCTCTGGTGTCCAGGGCACAGCTGGGAGCTGAGGGGAGGTCTATAACAGGCGGCAACAGTGAGACTTATTTCTGGAGAGATACATTTTTTAAATTAGAAGCTTAAACTGTTTGGGCATAGACCTGGAAAGTATGACAGAACTTTGTAAGCTAACTCCTCCCCCTTTGGCAGTTCTATCTTGATGGAAAATGTTGTAGTTGGGTATGGATATCTCAGAATTTTTGGTGGCCTTCCTAAGCCAGGATTCAGACACGGCAAGGACATCAGGGTTGGCGGAGTGTGCTAAAGCAGTGAGTAAAACAAACTTAGGGAGGAGGCTTCTGAGACAAAGGCTTTTTTGATTACAGATGTCAACAAATGAGAGTGCCTGGGGACACGCAGGGCCTGGGTTAACCTCCACATCACCCGAGGAACAGAGGAGGAGTAGGATGAGGGAACGGCTAAAGGCTAGCAAAACTGGTCGTCTAGTGCGTTGGGGACAGAGAATAAAAGGAACAGATTTCTGGGTGTGGTAGAATAGATTCAGGGCATAATGTGCAGACAGGGGTATGGTGGGGTGCGGGTACAGTGGAGGTAAGCCCAGGCACTGAGTGATGATAAGAGAGGATGTATCTCTGGATGTGCTGGTTATACTGGGTGAGGTCAACGCATGTGTGTGTGTGTGTGTGTGTGGGGGGGGGGTCTGAGGCATGTAGAGTGGGACTAGGGGCTCCACTGTAAACTAAAACAATGATAACTATACAAGGCATATTGACATTTGAGAGACATAAAGCGAGGCATAAAGCAATCACAGGTGTTGATTGGGAGAGATAGCTAAGACAACAACAGGTAAAATGGAGATGAATGGGTAGAGAGGGTCCGTTAACTACACACAGGGCCTGAGTTCGGGGCTAGGGCCGACAGATAAAAAAGAAAAATAAAGATGAATGCCAAGCTTCACGTCTGGAGGAAACATGGCACCATCCCTACGGTGAAGCATGGTGGTGACAGCATCAGGCTGTGGGGATGTTTTTCAGCGGCAGGGAGTGGGAAACTGATCAGGATCGAGGGAAAGATGAATGGAGCAAAGTACAGAGAGATCCTTGATGAAAGGTCCTGAGAGCTCTGGAGCAGGTTAAGACTGGGGCAAAGGTTCCCATTCCAACAGGATAATGAGCCTATGCACACAGCAAAGACATTGCAGGAGTGGCTTCGGGACAAGTCTCTGAATGTCCTCGAGTGGCCCAGCCAGAGCCCAGACTTGAACCACATCAAACATCTCTGTTGAGAGACCTGAAAATAGCTGTGCAGCAACACTCCCCATCCAACCTGACAGAGCTTGAGAGGATCTGCAGAGAAGAATTGGAGAAACTCCCCAAATACAGGTGTGCCAAGCTTGTAGCATCATACCCAAGAAGACTCGAGGCTGTAATCATTGCCAAAGTTGCTTCAACAAAGTACTGAGTAAAGGGTCTGAATACTTATGTAAATGTAATATTTATTTTTCTTTTGTTATACAGTTGCAAAAATGTCTAAAAACCTGTTTTCGCTTTGTCATTGGGAAGTGTGTGTAGATTGATGAGGGGAATTATTACTTATTTTAAAAATCAATATTAGAATACGGCTGTAACGTAACAAGGTAGAAAAAGTCAAGGTATCTAAATAGTTTCTGAATTAACTTTATAGTGTAGACAAGGCACATTTAAATAAATATGTGTAAGGTGATGAAGTATTGAAGGAACATGTGTGCAATGTTTAATTAAACTCAGTAAAGAATAAAGCATGATGGTAAATTAAATGTGATCACAGCACTAAACAAACTTGTAAATAATGTAATGAAAAACCTGTTACTTTACAGAGTTAATAGATCACTTTGACATCTTCACATCAATAGATTCACTCATTGACGTGATGTAAAGATGGAGTTAAATAAGATGAAGATTATAGTTTGCTCTTTCTTGAGCTCAAAGGTCACACAATGGTTAAAGGTCTAGCTATCCAGTGTAATCAGGTGTTGACAATGTCATTTGTTACTTTGTAATTCAGCATGTTACCACATGGGCAATGTACTAAATTGAGAAAATGTTGACAATTTTCAACATTCACGGCAAACAGTTGGAAGGATGCATACTTTTTCATGACCTACACCATTATCTCACCATTCCACATTACTTTAATCATGGGTGTAATGTAGGCTATGATTGGTGTGGTGTTGATCAGTCATACTTACAGGATTCTTCTTTTAGTTGCATTTAGCATCAGCTGCTTTGTATCTCAGTGAAATGGTACCAAAAGGTCAGTACTGAGTGACACAATGATGTAAGACAAAAGTGTGAGATAAGAGTGCAGGAAATTGGAAACAAGTCAGTGCTTGCATTAAATCTACAGTATCAAACAGTCAGCCTGGGTTTCCATGGTAAGATACTATTTGTGAAGATAGCAGAAGATGCATGTTATAAGGAAGTGTTTTATTTTAAGGGATTCTCATCTTCGTCTGTCTTCCATGACTGCTAATGTTAGAATTGACGTGTGCTAGCTGTTAGGCCTTCATATTCTGCATGATAAAGTGTCACTTGAAAAGAGGGGGAGGGCAACTAGATTTATATTTGATAAATAATCATAGGAAATCAACACTGGTTGCCTATAGTGTCAGCCCCACCACCTGCACAATTCCAATTCACCCGTGGGTCGAGGATGCAAGCTAAATCTCGGAATACTCTAGACGGCATTCTGCCTTCTCCCTACAGTTCTCAACCAGTAATTTATGCCTAAACTGTGTTTTATAGTTTCGAAATGTCAATAATCATCGCTTGCGACACGGCTTTCGAAACATATAGCCCTTATATTTCATCAGCGAGAAAGAATCCTTCAAATAACACACTTACTGTAGCAGTTTTGTACAGCTCAATACGGGGCCTCCATCCGACAACTACACTTCCCATGTTACGTTTAGGTTCTGGTGTTCAGAGCATGCTTGATACTTAGTACAGGTGGTCGCCTCATGTCTTCCGTAAACAATCGCTGTAATATGGAGATATGGCCTTGGGTAACACTAACAAGGTGTATAAATAACATTGTGTTTTTTTTGTAAATAATTTATCGCTGATATGAAAGATCAGGTCCTTATGCTTCCAAACCCGTACCGCAAGCGACACTTGTTTATGTTCAGATTGATTTTAGGAGAATCATAACAAAACTCCCCCTTACAGAAGACGCCTTCATCCAATGACTCTTGTGTAATATAATGGAACAGAGTCATGCTCAAGGGCAAGCCTATTTCAGCATTTTCTACATTGTTGACCTGGTCTGGTCAGGTCAATTAAAACAGGTTAAACAGTCTCACATGCATGCAATAAATAATAAAAGTTGTCATAAGCCCCACTCATAACTGAGAGCCACCCTAGAAAATAAAGGAATTCTTAATGTGCTGGGAATGGGATTTTTTTTTTCTCAAGTTCAAAGTCACCAATTATGCTAATCATTTATACATCCTCAAGAAAGTAAAATAAGTTATTTTTTTTCTGTTGTCAACTACAAGTAGGCTACACCATTCAATTAGGTCTGTCCTCACCCATTGGCATGGATGGAGTGAAATAAGGTGATTAGAATGCGGAACCGGTGAGAAGGCAGCTGGTAGAAACTCGATAAGCAACCCTTTTATCAGATTCAATTTGAGGCCATGCGATGATTCCATGCTCTTAAATAAAACACGAATTCCCATGCGATTAAAAGTGAGAGAAAATAAAGTTTTCGCATTTCAAATAAAACATTGCTTACAAGTATTTTTTTACTTGCCCTTACATAGACATGTTAACGAACTTCGTACAATTACATTTTTAGCACATCCATAAAAGTTAAAGATGACTTACTTTGCCCAGTCACTCCGTTTAGTTTCACTATAGTCGCAATGATCAATCCACAAAGCGCACAGAGAATGTATGAAGCCATCGTTGTTGTATAAACGCAATTCCCGAAAGTTCATCTGATGAACAGCCCGTGTTGGTTTTCACCATTGAAAGCTAGCCTCGCACTGAGTCATCCCGAGTAGTCTGAGCCTTGTTTAAATAGAGTACACACCCACGCTAACAGTTCAACTCCTATGAGTCATTTCCTATGTACTGTACTCAAATTCTCAGTGTATTGCGCATGAAGCACAGCGGTCCGGACAGGCAGGAAACTTTGATACTACAATAAACGAAACTGAAATGGCGTAAAGAGAGAAATGTCAATGGATCATCCACAATGTGTATTTTGAACCAGCAGCGCTAAATACCATGACCGCACCCTTTCTGATTTGCTCTGTAGCCAATTTGGAGTGAAAACTGTGTATAGTCTGGAATTATTAGTGTTCTCATTGTCATTACCACGCCTGTTGTATGTCATTCACTGAGCACTGCCAAAAAAGTATATTGCATACGTCTGGATCAAGCAGTGGGGAAAAGCACTTAAAACGGGGTTTGAATACGTTTAGGGTTGTGTAAAACCTCAGAGGAACTTTTGTGATGCAAAGTTGTACTTTTCTAAGAAACACTACAGAGATGACATATTACAGAAAATAATCATTATCTTGATTTACATGATTAGATTGTGCAACTGTTGCAGTGTTCGATATCACGGTTGTGTGTGTCAAAGGGGCTTGTCGCCAATTCTCATTAAGTAGCAACATCAGTAAAAAAAAAACACAAACAAACCCTTCCTATCAGGGTTTCCTTAATGAAAATGTGGCACTGGACACTTGACCTGCAGCATCTTAATTTACCGGGCACATATGCATTGGGTGCGTGAACAGATTAGGGCGTACATCACGGTACTCAGAATGACAGAAATCACATTTAGATAGTGGTAATTAATCTTAACAGAACATGTAAATCAAGGATGCAATGGTGTCCTTACTGCGCAATTTGAAGATGTTAGAATTACTGTCCACATGTACTTCTCCTCAGCCAACAAGACCAATAATGAACAGCAAAATCACTAGCCTATGTATAGGCAGCGTGCGAGTTTCAAGTTTGGGTAAGTACATTTTCACCATAAAAATGTATCTTTATAATAAAGCAAGCCATCCATCACCGCATTTGCAGACTCATTCAAGGCTTTTTTTAAATTATACTATTTTCTTCATGTTTAAATAAGACATCAAAACTATGAAATAACACATATGGAATCATGTAGTAACCAAAAAACAAAAATATATTTTAGATTCTTCAAAGTAGCCTTGACAGTTTTGCACACTCTTGGCATTCTCTCAACCAGCTTCACCTGGAATCCTGTTCCAATAGTCTTGAAGGAGTTCCCACATAGCCAACAAGTGTTCGGCCTGCTTTTCCTTCACTCTGCGGTCCAACTCATCACACACCATCTCAATTGGGTTGAGGTTGGATGATTGTGGAGGCCAGGTCATCTGATACAGCACAACATCACTCTCCTTCTCAGTCAAATAGCCCTTACAGTCTGGAGGTGTGTTGGGTCATTGTCCTGTTGAAAAACAAATGATAGTCCCACTAAGCCCAAACCAGATGGGATGGTGTATCGCTGCAGATTGCTGTGGTAGCCATGCTGGTTAAGTGTTCTTGAATTCTAAATCAATCACCAACAGTGTTACCAGCAAAGCACCCCCACACCATCACAACTCCTCCTCCATGCTTCACGGTGGAAACCACACATGCAGAGATCATCTGTTCACCTACTCTGCGTCTCACAAAGACACGGCGGTTGGATCCAAAAATCTCCAATTTGGACTCATCATTCCAAAGGACAGATTTCCACCGGTCTAATGTCCATTGCTTGTGTTTCTTGGCCCAAGCAAGTCTCTTCTTATTGGTGTCCTTTAGTAATGGTTTCTTTGCAGCAATTCGACCATGAAGGCCTGCTTTACGCAGTCTCCTCAATAGTAGATGTTGAGATGTGACTGTTAATTGAACTCTGAAGCATTTATTTAGGCTGCAATTTCTGAGGCTGGTAACTCTAATGAACGTATCCTCTGCAGCAGAGGTAACTCTGGATCTTCCTTTCCTGTGGCGGTCCTCATGAGTGCCAGTTTCATCATAGCGCTTGGTTTTTGCGACTGCACTTGAAACTTTCAAAGTTCTTGAAATATTCCGTAGACGGACCTTCATGTTTTAAAGTAATGATGGACTGTCATATCTCCTTGCTTATTTTAGTTGTTCTTGCCATAATACAGACTTGGTCTTTCACCAAATAGTGCTATCTTCTGTATACCACCCCTACCATGTCACAACAACTGATTGGCTTAAAACGCATTAAGGAAAGAAATTTCACAAATTAACAAGTCACACCTGTTAATTGAAATGCATTCCAGATGACTACTTCATGAAGCTGGTTGAGAGAATGCCAAGAGTGTGCAAAGCTGTCAAGGCAAAGGATTGCTACTTTGAAGATTCTAAAATATATTTTTTATTTGTTAAACACTTTTTTTGGTTATTACATGATTCCATATGTGTTATTTCATAGTTTGTCTAAACTATTATTCTACAATGTATAAAATAGTAAAAATAAAGAAAAACCCTGGAATGAGTAGGTGTGTCCAAACTTGACTGGTACAGTATGTAATGTGATGAGTAGATTGTATAGTCAGAATTTAGGTTAATAATAACTCAATCACTGTTTGCAACAAAACACACCCTATTAAGAACTTTTTTTATATATATATATATATATATAAAATAAAAAGAGTTCATAACAGGGTGTGTTTGTTTTTTTACCCTCCCAGGGAGTGGTAAATCATACACATCACCTGAAAGAAATGGACAAACGGAAGATAAAAATTGTGTAACCTTTTCTAATGCTACAGAGAGACAGTTACCCCAAATGCTGAACCAGGATCTGCTTGTAGGGTAGAGGTCTGGGCTATATCAGATAGGCCTACTTTCCTTTCTTTGCATGGGAAAAACACATTTCATGCAATTCTATTACATGACTAGAGACATACAGTGGGGCAAAAAAGTATTTAGTCAGCCACCAATTGTGCATGTTCTCCCACTTAAAAAGATGAGGCCTGTAATTTTCATCATAGGTACACTTCAACTATGACAGACAAAATGAGAAGAAAAAAAATCCAGAAAATCTCATTGTAGGATTTTTTAATGAATTTATTTGCAAATTATGGTGGAAAATACATATTTGGTCACCTACAAACAAGCAAGATTTCTGGCTCTCACAGACCTGTAACTTCTTATTTAAGAGGCTCCTCTGTCCTCCACTCGTTACCTATATTAATGGCACCTGTTTGAACTTGTTATCAGTATAAAAGACACCTGTCCACAACCTCAAACAGTCACACTCCAAACTCCACTATGGCCAAGACCAAAGAGCTGTCAAAGGACACCAGAAACAAAATTGTAGACCTGCACCAGGCTGGGAAGACTGAATCTGCAATAGGTAAGCAGCTTGGTTTGAAGAAATGAACTGTGGGAGCAATTATTAGGAAATGGAAGACATACAAGACCACTGATAATCTCCCTCGATCTGGGGCTCCACGCAAGATCTCACCCTGTGGGGTCAAAATTATCACAAGAACAGTGAGCAAAAATCCCAGAACCACACGGGGGGACCTAGTGAATGACCTGCAGAGGGCTGGGACCAAAGTAACAAAGCCTACCATCAGTAACACACTACGCCGCCAGGGACTCAAATCCTGCAGTGCCAGACGTGTCCCCCTGCTTAAGCCAGTACATGTCCAGGCCCGTCTGAAGTTTGCTAGAGAGCATTTGGATGATCCAGAAGAAGATTGGGAGAATGGCATATGGTCAGATGAAACCAAAATATAACTTTTTGGTAAAAACTCAACTCGTTGTGTTTGGAGGACAAAGAATGCTGAGTGGCATCCAAAGAACACCATACCTACTGTGAAGCATGGGGGTGGAAACATCATGCTTTGGGGCTGTTTTTCTGCAAAGGGACCAGGACGACTGATCCGTGTAAAGGAAAGAATGAATGGGGCCATGTATTGTGAGATTTTGAGTGAAAACCTCCTTCCATCAGCAAGGGCATTGAAGATAAAAAATGGCTGGGTCTTTCAGCATGACAATGATCCCAAACACACCGCCCGGGCAACGAAGGAGTGGCTTCGTAAGAAGCATTTCAAGGTCCTGGAGTGGCCTAGCCATTCTCCAGATCTCAACCCCATAGAAAATCCTTGGAGGGAGTTGAAAGTCCGTGTTGCCCAGCAACAGTCCCAAAACATCACTGCTCTAGAGGAGATCTGCATGGAGGAATGGGTCAAAATACCAGCAAGAGTGTGTGAAAACCTTGTGAAGACTTACAGAAAAAGTTTGACCTCTGTCATTGCCAACAAAGGGTATAAAATAAAGTATTGAGATAAACTTTTGTTATTGACCAAATAATTATTTTCCACCATAATTTGCAAATAAATTCATTTAAAAATCTTAATGTGATTTTCTGGATTTATTATCTCATTTTGTCTGTCATAGTTGAAGTGATGAAAATTACAGGCCTCATCTTTTTAAGTGGGAGAACTTGCACAATTGGTGGCTGACTAAATACTTTTGCCCCACTGTATGCAGATTTCTTTTGAAATAATACAAATTACAGGGTTGTCCAATCAAAAGTCCAATCAATTGAAGCAACATCTCAAGACATCAATCAGGAAGTTAAAGCTTGGTCGCAAATGGGTCTTCCAAATGGACAATGACCCCAAGCATACTTCCAAAGTTGTGGCAAAATGGCTTAAGGACAACCAAGTCAAGGTATTGGAGTGGCCATCACAAAGCCCTGACCTCACCCCTATAGAAAATATGAGGGCAGAACTGAAAAAGTGTGTGCGAGCAAAGAGGCCTACAAACCTGTCTCAGTTACACCAGCTCGGTCAGGAGGAATGGGCCAAAATTCACCCAACTTATTGTGGGAAGCTTGTGGAAGGCTACCTGAAACGTTTGACCCAAGTTAAGCAATTTAAAGGCAATGCCATCAAATACTAATTGATTGTATGTAAACCTTTGAACCACTGGAAATGTGCTGAAATAAATCACAATTATTCTGACATTCTTAAAATAAAGTGCTGCTTCTAGCTGACCTAAAACAGGGAATTTTTACTAGATTTAATGTCAGGCATTGTGAAAAACTGAGTTTAAATGTATTTGGCTAAGGTGTATGTATTTGGCTAAGGTGTAACTTCTGACTTCAACTGTAAATGTAACATCAGTTTGGTATATTTATGAAATGTGCAAAAAATTCAAAAAAATAATCCGGATTTTGCTTTGTCATTATGGGGTATTGTGTAGATTGATGAGGAAATTTTAGAGGCTGTAACGTAACAAAACGTGTAAAAAGTCAAGGGGTCTGAATATTTTCCGAATGCACTGTATGTCAATTTACTATCCCCCATGGTAGAAAAGTTGATCTATTCCATTGGTCAGCTTGTCCAAACAGACTCTTGGACAGTTGTGGGACGATAGATCCCAAATTCATACAACCAGTAGGCCTAAAAACATGAATCTGATGCAACAGATCAGAACATTTAGCTTAAAATGTCCTGAAACTATTATTTCTCAACATTATTAGCGCAGCAATGTGCACAAGGCAGTAGGCTAAGCGCATAAGTGTGTTTGGCTACCAGACAATTGAAGAAAGTTCAAAACAAAAAAACATGAGAGAAATACTTATTTCAACGGCATACGGAATCTTTATAAAATAATTGCCTCCACGGATATGGTAAGATTTTGCCAAGGCTACTTTGAAGCTCAAGCCTGCCTTCCATTGCCAATGCATTTGAATGGCGAGTGGGAAGTGCGCTTCAATTACCAGTTCAGAAAAAAACAAAATTGGCTCATTTTAATCATGGCCACAACTATTAACACACAATTACATTTAGAATTGTTGCGGGATTATAAAGCACAGACTGTAGATTTTCCCCCCAAAGGCCTTGTATCTGTATGCTGTGCACATGTTATAAATAAGATAGATTACCCTAAATTATGCAAATCAACCCATATACCGATAAGCATGACCAGTCGAATGTATTTCCATCAGTGAATAGGCTAAAAAGCATTATTTTGCAATTGGATTTTATTCCCTTCTGGACAATTTGCCGGTGCCAAATTTTATTTAAAAATCGGCTTTACTGTTTATTTTTTATTACTAAAAGCCTGCTATTACCACTCACATCACTTTGTTTTAGCAAGATCAAATGTTTTCCCATTGTTCAACTCCCAGGTCAGAAAACCCCATAATGAGTAAATGTATTCAACAGTCAACTCATGATGCGCAAGTCTGTTTTTCCTAGGAAAACTCACCAAATCTACACTCTGTGAAATACAAAATGATCACTATGTTCTGAATGAGAACTGCTTCTTTGTCTATGACATGTATGTTCATAACACAGAGCCCACACTATCCACTTATTAATACCAATCCAAATATCCCGAATCACAAAACTCAAACATTTCATCTAAACATTCTAGAAGTCTTATTTTGAACAGATGCATGATGTTTTTTTTTTGCCATTGACTTTAGATCACAAGAGTCTCACGGTGGTATTTTGAGGCCAGTTATGATTTTGGTTCGCACAGGTGCTAACGTCAAACACATCACCAAGCTCTCATTAAATGGCTAGCATCATCAGAACTGAGGAAAAGGGGGTTCAGAGATTCCATTAAGGCAGAATATGGTTGTAAGATATATATAGAGTGACTGTATATGTGACAATTCAACAACGGACCATCTCTAGTTGTCCAATTGACTGGGGCCAGCAAATCTCACTGTCCAATTGACTGGGGCCAGCAAATCTCACTGTTCAATTGACTGGGGCCAGCAAATCTCACTGTTCAATTGACTGGGGCCAGCAAATCTCACTGTCCAATTGACAGGGGCCAGCAAATCTCACTGTCCAATTGACTGGAGCCAGCAAATCTCACTGTCCAATTGACTGGAGCCAGCAAATCTCACTGTCCAATTGACTGGAGCCAGCAAATCTCACTGTCCAATTGACTGGGGCCAGCAAATCTCACTGTCCAATTGACTGGGGCCAGCAAATCTCACTGTCCAATTGACTGGGGCCAGCAAATCTCATTGTCCAATTGACTGGGGCCAGCAAATCTCATTGTCCAATTGACTGGAGCTGAGTGATTTCTACGTGTTTGACGCTTGCCCTTTGATGGCCCGGTCAAGACGTCTGCACCATTAGAATGGAATTGTGTGTGGGGCCAAAAATATAGTGAAACTATCATTCCATTATTACTGTAGATATATTAAGGACATTTTCTGAAATTACAATCCAAATTATTACATATAGCTCCTTTAATGTTCCAGTAATCTTTAAATTGTCTTGAAAGAGCTGGATGGGATGGCCCACTTAGAATGACACTCCTGAGCTGACTCTTCCACTGAAATGTCATCAGTAACGAGGCACTAAAAACTGCAGATGTTGCGTGTGACTGAGGCGCTCGATCTGCTAGCCACAGGCAAAGTCAAACTAAACTGCCAACTTTAAGTCGAATGATTCCTAGGTATCGACAATAGTATTATCCAGTGAAATCTCTGCACAGGTGCATAACGTGATTGTTACGATAATGAAAGGAACTCCATTTCAACTGAATGGAGTCGTAACGTACACAACTCAACATAGCAACTGAACTAGATACGTGTCCAGTAATGGAATCTCAGTTCTTGAGAATGGTCGTCTTTTCTCTGAATATCCAAAACAAGCACATACAGGTATTCTAAAGGATGATTCTGGGTAAGTCTGTCTCCAAATCATACAGCACCACGACAACTTCCCAGTTCACTTTTACAAGGTGATTAACAGTTTAAAAATGGGCTCAGTTAAATGTTAAGAATTCCACATGGGCAAGATCTGACAGACTAAGATTGGCCAGAAAAACAGAAGTAGTAATACCTTTGTATGAGAGCATGAGCACATCTGTACTTATTACCACCTACCGTACATCGCAATCACTGACAATGCTCTGTTTGGTCACTAGCACCAACCGGCAATGATGCAATTTAAGAAAGTCTTTCCAAAAGGAGCGATTAAAACCGAGAAAAAACAAAACTCTCCAGACACCTCTCCAACCACACCATTTTCCCCCCTTCCTCTCCTTTAGGCTCTGTTCACCGTTGTCTTCTTCTTCTCCTCTCCGTGTAATGGCGTTAGGTGATGTAGATGCGGTGGAAGTCGTTGGCCCCGAAGGCACAGTTACATTTGGGGCACTTCCTCTGTCGGGTGTCGTAGCGCGTCTTCAGACACTCGTAGCAGAACACGTGGAAGCACTTGGTGAGCACCGTCTCCTTGTCGCGGGTGTTGCAGCACGGACAACGCAGCTTCGCCTGAAAGGCGTGGATGAGAGAAAATACAGGGTCCATTTGGATAGAAAGTGTACCACAATAGACAATATGTGAACTTTCTCACATGCACCATCACATGCAATTGATAAAACAAAAGCAAGGCTAGTCCATCAAGATACGCTAAATTTATTTTTTTCACCTTGTACTGGTTAATCTCCTCCTGCAGGATCTCATCAGCATCAGTGTACACCTCCACTTTCTTCTGCTTCTCCAGCTTTCGTCGTAGCCTGGACAGGTCCTCCTAGAAGTTAGACAGTCAAATCAAAATGTTATGACACATTCGCCAAATTGCTTACTACAAGCCCTTAACCAATAATGGAGTTGTAAGAAAAATAAGAGTTGAGAAAATATTTACTAAATAAACAAAAGGAAAAAAATTAAGGAGTAACAATAAAATAACGAGGCTATATACAGGGAGTGCCAAGACAATGTGCGGGGGTACAGTAAAGGTAATTGAGGTAATATGTACATAGGAGTAGCAGCAGCGTAAAAAACAGGGGGGGGTCAATGCAAATAGTCCAGGTAGCCATATTATTAGTTGTTCAGCAACCTTATGGCTTGGGGGTAGAAGCTGTTATAAAACTTTTTGGACCTAGACTTAGTGCCGCTAGTAGAGAAAACAGTCTGACTGGGGTGGCTGTCGAATAGTTAGGGCCTTCCTCTGACACCGCCTAGTATAGAGGTCTCGGATGGCAGGAAGCTTGGCCCCAGTCATGTACTGGGGCGTACGCACTACCCTCTGTAGTGCCATACCAGTCAGGATGCTCTCGATGGTGCAGCTGCATAACTTTTTGAGGATCTGAGGACCCATGCCAAATCTTCTGTCTTCTGAGGGGGAATAGTCGTTGTCGTGCCCTCTTCACGACCATATTAAACCTACTGTTAACATTCACACGCTCTAATTTTCTCTCCCACTGTATTCGATGAAGACTTTTAGGGGTTTGACAAATTAACATATCAGGGCTCCCTCGAAAAATATATGCTCATCTCAATGGGACTGGTTAAATAAAGGATAAATATCTAAAAAGGACAGACTTGACAGTAGTTGTGTGTACCTGTGCTCTTTTGAGGTTGCCCAACTCCCTCTCTCTGGCGGTGCGGTTCTCGGACACAGAAACCTGGATCTCTCTCAGCTTGGACTGGGTGTGTTCCAGCTGCACCTTCAGGTCTTCAGCCAGCTGGGCTGCCTCCACCGCCTGGGGACATGGCGGGGCAAGAAACACTCAGAGATACTCCCAACAGAACGTTACAAGAAGAGTGACCAGCAATACAATTGCTCGTATTGTCGTATTAGTAATTGCTCGTATTAGTAACCATGGTATTACAGCATAAATAGTAAAAGCAGTAGTATTGGTAAGGTAACTGTGGAAGAAGGAGAGTTTAAAAGTATCTTAGTAGTAGAGGTATTGTTTTCCTACCTTCCTCTTGTTTAGTTCTAGTGCTTGTGTGCGGACTCCTAACTCTTTCTCCAGAGTGGCCAGTGAGCTCTGGAGGATGCCCTCCTTCTCCTCCAGCTTCTGTACAACCAATAGCTGAGCTTCCACCTGTGACAGACAGCAAAGGGAACCAATCAGACCTCTTCCTCATTGGCTCAGAAACACAAGTATTATCCGGACTACTATCAAATGTGCATTTTTATTTCATTTCATTAGTGAATAGCCAATATGGCCTGAGATATTTTTTGGGCCAAAGGTTTTCGTTTAAAAAAAGTTTCCCTTGCAAAATAAGTTGAGCACCTGTTATAAATCTGCTTTGCAAGTTGCCCTGGAAATAAACACACAAAGCGAGTCCATCATCCACAGTCCCTCTCACCTGGGTCTTGAAGGTTAGCACCTGGTCGGCCAGCTCCTCCTTCTCCTCCCTCAGCAGCTTGTAGATCTGGTTGGACTTGATGCGTTCCGACATCAGCTTGAAGTTGGCGTCATCCTTCTCCCTCAGCTGCTGCATCAGCCGGCTGTTCTGCTCCTGCATGTCCTCAAAGGCCTGGCCCGTCACGTCCATCTCACTCAGTAGGGCCTCCTCCTCCTGGACACAATGGAGAGGCACGGGGGGTGGGAGGTTGGAATAGAGTTGGCATTTGTTTTTTAATTTAACTGTTAGATATGTAGTTTCATGTCATTGAGGTTAAATCTCCTTAATAGAGAGAGACAGACACCTGTTACCATATGCCAGATGAAAACAGATCAGTGTTATTTACAGTGCATTCGGGAACGTATTCAGACCCCTTGACTTGTTCCACATTTTGTTACGTCACAGCCTTATTCTATAATTAATTAAATTGTTTCTACCCTCAATCTACATACAATAACCCATAATGACAAAGCAAAAACTGTCTTTTAGAATTTGTTGCAAAGTCTCCGGAGACGGAATAGGCATTGTTGTGCCCTCTTCACGACTGTCTTGGTGTGTTTGGACCATGATAGTTTGTTGGTGGACACCAAGGAAATTAAAGCTCTGAACCTGCTCCACTACAGCCCTGTCGATGAGAAATGGGGGCATGCTCGGCCTTACTTCACGTTGAGGGAGCGGATCGGTCTCTGACCTCCTCCCTATAGGCTGTCTCATCGTTGTCGGTGATCAGGCCTACCACTGTTGTGTTGTCTGCAAACTTAATGATGGTGTTACAGGAGGGGTGAGCACGCACCCCTGAGGGGCCCCCATGTTGAGGATCAACGTGGCAGATGTTTTGTTACCTACCCTTACCAGCTGGGGGTCGGCCCATCAGGAAGTCCAGGATCCAGTTGCAGAGGAAGGTGTTTAGTTCTAGGGTCCTTAACTTAGTGATGAGCTTTGAGGGCACTATAGTGTTGAACACGATTCTCACGATGTGTTGATTTTGTCCAGGTGGGAAAGGGCAGTGTGGAGTGCAATAGCGATTGCGTCATCTGTGGATCTGTTGGGGCGTTATGCGAATTGGAGTGAGTCTAGGGTTTTCGGGATGATGGTGTTGATGTGAGCCATGACCAGCCATTCAAAGCACTTCATGGCTACCGACGTGAGTGCTACGGGGCAGTAGTCATTTAGGCAGGTTACCTTTGCTTTCTTGGGCACAGGGACTATGGTGGTCTGCTTGAAATACGTAGGTATTACAGACTCGGTCAGGGAGAGGTTGAAAATGTCAGTGAAGACACCTGCCAGTTGCCCTACCCTATACCACAACGCAATGCTATTCAAATGAAGTCCGTTGATACATATTACACTGAACAAAAATATAAACTCAACTTGTAAAGTGTTGGTTCCATGAGCTGAAAGATGCTAGAAGTTTTCCATACACACAAAAAGCTTAGTGAGCATGTCTCCTTTGCCAAGATAATCCATCCACCTGACAGGTGTGAAATCAAGAAGCTGATTAAACAGCATGATCATTACATAGGTGCACCTTGTGCTGGTAGACAAGAAAAGGCCATTCTAAAATGTGCAGTTTGGTCACACAACACAATGCCGCAATGTCTCAAATTGAGGGAGCATGCAATTGGCATGCTGACTACAGGAATGTCTACCAGAGCAGTTGCCAGAGAATTGAATGTTCATTTCTCTAACATAAGCCAGCTCCAACATCTTTTTAGAGAATTTGGCATTACGTCCAACCGTCCTCACAACTGCAGACCATGTGTAACCACACCAGCCCAGGACCTCCACATCCGGCTTCTTCAACTGCGGGATCGTCTGAGACCAGCTACTCGGACAGCTGATAAATCTGTGGGTTTGCACAACCATCTCGGGGAAGCTTGTCGGACGACATACCTTAATACATATGGTAGTTAGACTATTAACATAATGCAAGAGAACAATGTAGAAAGAGTGGATAGCACCAAAGCAACACAAAATGTCACAGGGCCTAACATGTTTTTTCCCCCTCTCCAATGTCGGACGATCACGGGCCTTTTGCAGCTAACAATTCGTTGTTTGGCTTATTGTTTTAAAATCTTGATTTCCCCTTTCTCCACAATCCTCATTCGATTTGAATGTGACTTGTTGGCCTAGACATAACCTCCTCTTTTATGATCAACCATCGAATTAACTTAGTGGCCTAACGGAGTTCCATCTCAGAAAGTTGTTTGCGATTAGCCTCAATAAAAACAGTATAGTAATAATGAGAACAATAGCAAGATAGGTTTCTGCGTTACTTGACAAAAGTGTAGGCAAAATAAATTGTGCTGTTGGAAAATCCCCCCTTGCAAACCAAACAGCCAATAATATAGGCCTACACCAATAGGCTACTGTCCATAAAAGTTGCACTAAACATTACTTTCACAAGTTAAACTTAAACTAAAAGTGTTTATTAATGTCATTGAATTGCTCAACAGGCAATTGGGCATAAGATCCCACAGCAGCACATTCAATAAGCTGGAACGAAAAATAAATGAATGATGATTCTGTGTTTTCAATAACTTAAAAATTGTGCATTTAAATAAAAACGAACAATCAGATAAAAATACTATTTAGCCTATAACATTCTTTATAACACTTGAATGAACATTGGCTTAGGCTAAAAATCGAACTGTATATCGAACTGTACAAATCCTAAATATACAGTGCCTTAGTATCCACATTGTTGTTACAGCCTGAATTTAAATGAATTTCTCACACCCATCTACACAGAATGCCCCATAATGACAAAGTGAAACTTTTGCAAATGTATTGAACATTAAATACAGAAATCTCATTTACATACAGTGGGGCAAAAAAGTATTTAGTCAGCCACCAATTGTGGCAATTTTTTTTCTCATTTTGTCTGTCATAGTTGAAGGTTACCTATGATGAAATTTACAGGCCTCATCTTTTTAAGTGGGAGAACTTGCACAATTGGTGGCTGACTAAATACTTTTTTGCCCCACTGTAAGTATCTACACTGCTCTGCTATGACACTCCAAATTGAGCTCAGATGCATCCAATTTCCTTTGATCATCCTAGAAACGCCACTACAACTTGGAGTCCACCTGTGGCCAATTCAATTGTTTGGACATTATTTAGAAAGACACACCTGTCTATAGAAGGTCCCACAGTTGACAGTGCATGTCAGAGCAGTAACTCTATCATGAAGTCAAAGGAACTGTCTGTAGATCTCAGAGAGAGAATTGTGATAAGGCATATCTGGAAACACGTATAAAAACTATTTCTAGTCTTGAAAGTTTCCAAGAGCACAGTGGTCTCCAGCAATGGGAAATTATAAAAAAAATATGGAACTACCCAGACTCTGCCTTAGAGCTGACCTAACGACCAAACTGAGTAAGGTGGACCTTGGTCAGGGAGGTGACCAAGAAACCAATGAAGCCTCTTAGCTGAGATCGGAGAACCTACCAGAAGGACAACAGTCTCTAAGGCACTTCACCAATCTGGGCTTTATGGGAGAGTGGCGATATGGAAGCCACTCCTGAGAAAAAGGCACATGACAGCACACCTGGAGTTTGCAGAAAGGCATGTGAAATACAGAAATACTTATGATCTCAGTGGTCTGATGAGACAAATGTAACTATCTGCCCTGAACACAAAGCACTATCTCTGGAGAAAACCAGGCACTGCTCATCACACATCCCTACCATGAAGCATGGTGGTGGCAGCATCATCATCATGCTATGAGGATGCTCTTCAGCAGCAGGGACTGGTAAGGGAACCATGACTGGAGCAAAATACAGGCAAATCCTTGATGAGAACCTACTTCAGAGTGCAAATGACCTAAAGGTTTCTGGCAAGGAACACCAGCATGTAAACCTTTTCTGCCCCAGAGTATAGAACTCAGCAGAATGATAGACTTGCAGAATATTCGGTCAGTGTTTACAAGTGACTTCGGTCAGGTCTGCTGGCTCATCTTTATCATTCGGCCTAAAACCGAAGAACTGCCAAAAAGGAGAAGATGTGCTTTTCTTTCCCACCAAATCAGCCATAACTTTTTACTATACTATACTAGTGAAATGTCACTTCCATTTTTTTTTTACAGTCTGAAACTGTCAGTCACAAATGTGCTTACCTACATGATCAACAACAGCCTACAATTGAAACGGCTATAATATATATATATTTTTAAAGATGTGCTAATCCCACTGGGCACATATGTCAGTTCAACATCTAGTTTTGATTTACATTTGACTGAGTTGTCAATTAACATTAAAACAACAAAAATCACATCATTGGATTTAGGTTAAGTTGACTTTTTGTAAATCAAATCAGTTTTCCATGTTGATTCAACGACATTGCATAGGCTTTTGGGGTTGAAATTGTGAAAACAACATTGATTCAACCAGTTTTTACCCAGTGGGATATACACTGAGTCTACAAAACATTAAGAACATCTGCTCTTTCCATGACAGACTGACCAGGTGGTGAAAGCTATGATCCATTATTGATGTCACTTGCTAAATCCACTTCAAATCAGTGTAGATGAAGGGGAGGCGACAGGTTAAAGGATTTTTAAGCCTTGAGACATGGGTTGTGTCTGTGCCATTCAGAGGGTGAATGGGCAAGACAAAAGATTTATATGCCTTTGAACGGGGTATGGTAGTAGGTGCCAGGCAGAACTGTGAAGAACTGCAACACTGCTGTGTTTTTCACACTCAACAATTTCCCGTGTGTAACAAGAATAATCCAACACCCAAATTGACATCCATCCAACCAACTTGACACAACAGTGGGAAGCATTGGAGTCAACATGGGCCAGCATCCCTGTGGAACGCTTTCGAGTCCATACCCTGACGATTTGAGACTGTTCTGAGGGCAAAAAGGGGTGCAACTGAATATTAGGAATGTATTCTTAAATGTTTGGTATACTCACTAACTGATGAGTATATAAACACAGCAAAAAAAAGAAACGCCCCTTTTTCAGGGCCCTGTCTTTCAAAGATTATTTGGATTATTTGATTAATTTTTACAAATTCCTTAACAGATTTTCATTGTAAATGGTTTTCCATGCTTGTTCAATGATCATGCCCCTGTAGAACAGTCGTTAAGACACTAACAGCTTACGGATGGTGGTCAATAAAGGTCACAGTTATGAAAACGTAGGACACTAAGAGGCCTTTCTACTGACTCTGAAAAACACCAAAAGAAAGATGCCCAAGGTCCCTGCTCATCTGCGTGAACGTGCCTTAGGCATGCTGCAAGGAGGCAAGAGGACTGCAGATGTGGCCAGGGCAATAAATTGCAATGTCCGTACTGGGAGACGCCTAAGACAGTGCTACAGGGAGACAGGACGGACAGCTGATCGTCCTCGCAGTGGCAGACCACGTGTAACACCTGCACAGGATCGGTACACCCGAACACCACACGTGCGGGACAGGTACTGGATGGCAACAACAACTGCCCGAGTTACACCAGGAACGCACAATCCCTCCATCAGTGCTCAGACTGTTCGCAATAGACAGAGGCTGGACTGAGGGCTTGTAGGCCTGTTTTAAGGCAGGTCCTCACCAGCAACAACGTCGCCCATGGGCACAAACCCACCGTCACTGGACCAGACAAGACTGGCGAAAAGTGCTCTTTACTGACGAGTTACGGTTTAGTCTCACCAGGGGTGATGGTCGGGTTCGCGTTTATCGTCGAAGGAATGAGCGTTACACCGAGGCCTGTAATCTGGAGCGGGATCGATTTGGAGGTGGAGGGTCTGTCAAGATCTGGGGCGATGTGTCACAGCATCATCAGACTGAGCTTGTTGTCTTTGCAGGCAATCTCAACGCTGTGCGTTACAGGGAAGACATCCTCCTCCCTCATGTGGTACCCTTCCTGCAAGCTCATCCTGACATGACCATCCAGCATGACAATGCCACCAGCCATACTGCTCGTTCTGTGTGTGATTTCCTCCAAGACAGGAATGTCAGTGTTCTGCCATGGCCAGTGAAGAGCCCGGATCTCAATCCCATTGAGCAGGTCTGGGACCTGTTGCATCGGAGGGTGAAGGCTAGGGTCATTCCCCCCAGAAATGTCCAGGAACTTGCAGGTGCCTTGGTGGAAGAGTGGGATAACATCTCACAGCAAGAACTGGCAAATCTGGTGCAGTCCATGAGGAAGAGATACATTAAGCACTGCAGTGCATCTGGTGGCCACACCAGATACGGACTTATTTTTGATTTTGACCTCCCCCCTTTGTTCAGGGACACATTATTAAATTTCTGTTAGTCACATGTCTGTGGAACTTGTTCAGTTTATGTCTCAGTTGTTGAATCATGTTATGTTCATACAAATATTTACACATGTTAAGTTTGCTGAAAATAAATGCAGTTTACAGTGAGAGGACGTTTCTTTTTTTTTTTGCTGAGTTTATTTGTTTTATTACTTTTTACCCATTTTTCATGATATCCAAATTGGTAGTTACAGTCTTGTCCCATCACCGCAACTCTCGTACAGACTCAGAGGCGAAGGTCGAGAGCACAACCCCGCCAAGCACACTGCTTGCATAACCCTACCAATTTGAAACCCCGTCCTCCCCTACTGCGATACCTCACTTATTCCATTGTTTCTTTTGACCGGGGATTTCAAAGAAATGACAAAGCCAAGGCAAACCCACCGCAATTGTGATAGAGCATATTCAGCACCTCTGCAAAATATTTTAATGTGTAGTGGAAATACAGTACCTGTTTGGTGGCCGTGAGCTTCTTCTGTAGGTGATCGATCGTCTCCTCTGCCACGCGTATTTTCCTGAGAGCGTCCTCATCAGCCAGCTTCTTGCTCTCCTTCCTCTCCCTCTCCTCCAGCTCTCGAACCCGCACCCGCAACTCATCCACCTGGGACAGAGGGTGGATTTAGGTATAACACACAGACTGAGACATTACTTCAGCTTGTAGTGGGGGGGAGAGATTCAGATAACACTAACCATCTCATGAATTGACTTTCAATGATAACCTACAGTTCAGGTTGGAATTTGAAGAAGTCAAAGAGCATAGTTGGACAAACCTCGGCTTTAGACTTGCGCTCTGCTGCCATAAGCTGCACTTTGTCTCGCTGCTCTTTGGGAGCTGATTTATACATGTCCAAAAGTAGCTTCATCTCCTTCTGAGACTCCTGGGCTTTCCTGAGGGGAAAGAAGAATGTACCGTAGAAGGGTTAGCACTACCTAACTCCAGAATATGACAATGAGTTAATTCCTCTACTATATGACAGTACCCTTAATTCTATATAAAATACGAGTTGTGTGTTCTGTGACCAAAAACTAAACATACTTAAGTTCAGCCCTCAGCATCTTCAGTGTGTCCGAATCTTTTCTCTTCAACTCTTCGCTGCGCTGTCGCTCCCTTTCTCGCTCCCTCTCTCGCTCCCTTTCGGCCTCCCTCTCTCTCTCCCGGGACCGCTGTCTCTCCAGCTCCCTCCTCCTCTCCTCCTCCTCTTCTTGGTCTTCATCCTCTTCTTTCTTCACCTCCAGGCTGTCACTCACCGGCTCCTCCAACGACAGAAGCCCAGTGTCACCACTCTGGCACCGCAACTGACAAAGGGACATCAATCGCATTTATCACATTGTCATACCAAATATCATGATTCAAGTGTCATGTTTATCCTGAATCTCAAGTTTTGTTGAACCAGGACCTAACCACCTCACCAGGGCAAACTCCAGGCTGTAGTTAACCTATAATATGGGTCCAGAGTTTGACCCGGTCAGGTCCTATGGCTCTATCTATGAACTACGCATATTGATGAAATATTCTTAGAGAGCAGAAGAAAGTGCAGGATCAGTTGCCTACCTTATTGATCTCCATCTGTGTTTCTCGGAGCTTCCGCTTGTAACGCTGCACGTCACCTTTCAGCTGGTGGTTGTGGTTCTGGAGGCTGCTGATGAGGTGGCGCATCTCTCTGTTGATTGGGCCTGAGGGAAAGATCAAAAGGGACAGAGGTGTCGATAAGATAATGACCATGGGTTTTCAGTCAGCGCCGTCGCAGTGTTTTGTCCAACTATTGTCTGGTGCGCTAAACTTGTGAGCAATATGGATAGGATACATTCCTCCCAAACACACAGTCAACATCCTTGGTTACAGAAAATGATTAAATAAACAAGACATGCATATATTACTAAGTACATAAGATCACTGAAAATAGTTCATTCAAACATCTCACAGAAAAACATTGGCTTTTTATGAGAAACCTTCAGTGATAGAAACAAGCCTAGGGAGTGGGAGTTGTGGACATGAGATGTTACCTGCTTGCTCGTTGGCCGCTAGGTTCTGCTCAAACTCGATACGCAGCATTTCATACTCCTTGCGCACCTGCGCCAGCGTGTCTTCCAGCTGGATGACCTCAGTGCGGAGCTTCTTCTGTAGTGACAGCTCGTCACTCTGAAAAGATGACGAACAACACCAACTTTTGTTGACGGCTGTCGAACAGAGACATCACACCAATCTCTGACATCATGACTACTAGTGTTGGCCATGTTTTTATCATTTGTGATGTAATCCACTTTCACGGTTGCCACGGCATTACCTTTCCAACCACATATATTCCTTTTTGTATTCATGATATATGTGCCAGACCTGGGTTCAAGTAGTATTAGTTCTCTATCAAATACTTTAGATGTGCCAGGCAAGCTCAATCAAGCACAATGTAACCAATGGAATAGTCCCAAAAGGTCCAAACCCATCCATCTGGTACCCCAGACAGGCACAATCAAGCACAATGTAACCAATGGAATAGTCCCAAAAGGTCAAAACCCATCCATCTGGTATCCCAGACAGGCTCAATCAAAGCATGTATATTAAAAAAACGGGTCTAATATGCTGAAATGTTGATTTTAAATCAGTGGCTCCCTCCTACACTTAAGTCATTTGTCAGTTTATCTTATCCAAAGCGACAACCAGTGCATTGAACTAAGGGAGGTACAACCAAGTTCACCATGACTGCAAGTAAAACCTATCTGCTAAATTAGTGCTTCTGACCTCCATATGCTCGATCTGTCTGAGGTGGGCGTTCTTGGCGGTGAGGAGCAGGGCCCGGGCCTCGTCCAGCTGGGTCTTCACCCCGAGAGACTCGTTGTAGAGCAGTGAGAACTGGGACTGCAGGCACTTGTAGTCTGCGGTCTCCTTCACCACATCCTCTGGAATATTTTTCAGGTCCAACTGAAAAGGAGTTAAGAGAGTGAGTTACCCCCCTCATACACTGTACGATGCCTTGGGACCTGCTGAAAAACTATATAAATGCAATCAATTTGGGATAGAGCAAACAGAAAAGTAAATGCATTCAATGATATTACATACAGAGTATAGATTCAATGATCATAATGACAAACACAAGTTGTTGTGTTTATACATTCTACAATTATTGTCTTCCTTGACTTGACACCTGACTCATCAAGACTGTCTAAATAGTGAGCATATCCTTTGTTAAGCAGACAGAGTATTGCGCTGAGTTTAGTCTTGTATTCCCTCAGAGGAGACGACTTCTGTACCTTGAGCTTCTCACTCTCCCTCACAGCCTCTTGGAGCTCCTGCTGTAGTTTCTCCAGTTCCGCCATGCGGTTGTTGGCCAGCTCTTGGTTTTGCTCCAACTCTGCATTCAGGCTCTCAAACTAACAGACATAATAATGACAGTATGAAGTTAAATTATTATCACTTTTGGCACCAATTCAACTCCATATGACTGGGTTGGAATACAACAATGTATCAAAACAAGACTGAAGGGAAGCTCAAGAACATGGCTGGACAAAAAAGTGACAAGTCTGCACTCACCTTCTGTATATTGAGAGTGATCTGGCCTCCGGGTAGCCCCCCTGAGCTGCCAGTGGTGTAGTAGCCCGAGTTCAACTGGACAGAATAATCATAAGATGTGTTTAGCGAACTTGGCCCATACATTAGTTCAGACACTAACCTAGAAATATTACAATAGTAATATAAATGTGGTTACAGTCTTCATTTAGACTATACAATATCAAAACATGATTTTACCCATGTGCATACAGCAGGACATAGATAAACACACACAGCTGCGATTCAATGGCTGGCATGCTCTGGTGCCTTATCGCTGGCCATAGATGCATAATGGAGAGTGCCATCAGCAATGATGAGATACAGGACTATACACACATACAAAGTATACACACCCACCCACGCACACAAATGAAACAAACCTGCTCAAGTGCTTCAGCTAGATGCTTGTTGAGCTTCTGTTCCCTTTTACGGAGCTTTTCGATGTCCCACTGCAGATCCTCCACAGCAGTCTCCATCTCAGACACCTTGGTCTCCGAGCTCGTCACCTTATCCACAAGCTCATTGTACTGAACAAGAGAAGTACAGATGAGAACATTTGATTAAGAAATTGACTGGATGAATTTACACAATCGCCATTTATTACCACCGATGAGAAATGGCAGACATTCAATTTGAGGATACAAAAGCGTGAGAGGACACACCATGGAGATGTGGGCATTCCCAATCCACCCACACTACATTATAGGGTGAGGCAAAGTACCTCCATAGACATCTTGTGGTGTCTGCCCTGCAGGGAGGAAGCCAGGTCTTGTAGTCTGCTATTCTCCTCCAGCAGAGTGCGATTCAGACGGAGCAGCTCTTCCTGGCTGTCATCCTCACACACTGACAAAGACAACACAGTTACTAGGGTTACTCAACTGTGAATGTCACAGTAGGGAAATCCTCAACATGTTTATGCCACATTTAGAACCCAAATGCTTCTACAACAACAAAGTGAAAAAAAATATTGTCCCTAGTCATGAGTGAGTCTGAATAGTTACCTGCGGACTGGATCTGGGTGCATAGGCCGTCGATGCGGCTGTGCAACCTGTCGAAGACGCAGACCATGCAAGCAGCGGCCTCTTTGCTAAACTGCATCCTGTCCTGCAGCTGCAGGCTGAGCTCCTCCTCACTGCTGTTGTCCAGAATGGAGAGGAAGGCCTTGGCACTCTCACTGAGGGAAGTAGTGGGCGGAGGTGCTACAGATCATGGTGATAAGTAAAAATGGACGGGAGGACTTAGGATGTGGTTGAAAATATAAATGTGGCATAAGTGCTAGAAAGGTGTACTGCTTTGTTACGTTTCCATACCTCACATCAGTTATTACAGGTGGCAAAGCAATGGACTTGGAGGTATCATTACTGCAGATCAGAGCTAGATATGCATAGAGAAAGGTTGAGCGAGCGAGAGAGTAGGGATCATCTTTACCTGTTGTCGAGTCCTGCTGTGGTTCAGGAGCTTTCTCCATAACATCAGGTGCGGGAGGCTGTGTCTCCTCGTGTTCTGTTGCTGGTGGAGGGGGTGGTGGAATCATCATACCATCCTCTTCTATTGGGGTAGGGGCAGAGACCGGCATAGCAGGCGGTGCTGGGACCACCGTGGGGTCAATGCGGAGGCGCAGGACGTGAACATTTTCTTCCAACTGGAAGTCAAAGAAAGGGTAATTCAGTATGGGTGGGGGTTACATTTTAGGTTAAGCATACAGTACAAGTCAAAAGTTTGGACACACCTACTCATTCAAGGGTTTTTTTTATTTATTTTTTAAATAATAGTGAAGACATCAACACTGAAGTAACACACATGGAATCATGTAGCAACCAAAAAAGTGTTACACAAATCAAAATATATTTTAGATTCTTCAAAGTAGCCACCCTTTGCCTTGATGACAGCTTTGCACACTCTTGGCATTCTGTCAACCAGCTTCATGAGTTAGTCACCTGGAATACATTTCAACTAACAGGTGTGCCTTGTTAAAAGAACATTTGTGGAATTTCCTTCCTTCTTAATGTGTTTGAGCCAATCAGTTGTGTTGTGACAAGGTAGGGATGGTATACAGAAGATAGCCCTACTTGGTAAAATACCAAGTCCATATTATGGCAAGAACAGCTCAAATAAGCAAAGCAAAATGACAGTCCATCATTACTTTAAGACATGGTCAGTCAATCCAGAAGATTTCAAGAACTGAATGTTTCTTCAAATGCCATCGCAAAAACCATCAAGCGCTAGGAAAGGAAGACCCAGAATTTCTTCTGCTGCAAAGGATAAGTTCATTAGAGTTGGCCTCAGAAATTGCAGCCAAAATAAATGTTTCACAGAGTTCAAGTAACAGACTTCTCAACATCAAGTGTTCAGAGGAGACTGCATTAATCAGGCCTCCATGGTCGAATTGCTGCAAAGAAACCACTACTAAAGTTCACCAATAAGAAAAAGAGACTTGCTTGGGCCAAGAAACACGAGCAATGGACATTAGACCAGTGGAAATATGTCCTTTGGTCTGATGAGTCCAAATTTGAGATTTTTGGTCCCAACCGCCGTGTCTTTGTGAGACGCAGAGTAGGTGAATGGATGATCTCCGTATGATGTGGTTCCCACCGTGAAGCATGGAGGAGGTGGTGTGATGGTGCTTTGCCGGCTACACTGTTGGTGATTTATTTTGAATTCAAGGCACACTTAACCAGCATGGCTACCACAGCATTCTGCAGCGATACGCCATCCCATCTGGTTTGGGCTTAGTGGGACTATCATTTGTTTTTCAACAGGACAATGAGCCAATACATCTCCAGGCTGTGTAAAGGGATATTTGACCAAGGAGAGTGATGAAATGCTGCATCAGATAACATGGCCTCCAATCACTCGACCTAAACCCAATTGAGTTGGTTTGGGATGAGTTGGACCGCAGAGTGAAGGAAAAGCAGCCAACAACTGCTCAGCATATGCGGGAACTCCATCAAAACGGTTGGAAAAGCATTCCAGGTGAATCTGGTTGAGAGACTGCCAAGAGTGTGCAAAGATGTCAAGGCAAAGGGTTGTTACTTTGAAGAATTTGTTTTAACACTTTTTTTGGTTACTACACTGTGTTATTTCATAGTTTGATGTCTTCACTATTATTACACAATGTAGAAAATAGTAAAATCAAGAAAAACCCTTGAATGAGTAGTTGTGTCCAAACTTTTGACTGGTACTGTATGTCTATGATCCTTCAAGGCAGCAAACGATTGTGGAATGTACGTACCTGGGACCAGTAACGATTCACAATGAGCAGTGTGGTATCATCAGTGGCTTGTCGCTTTTCCAGCTTCTCGATCTTCTCTCGCAACTCGTCCTCCATGGTCTGCCTCTGCTCCAGACGCTCACTCAGCTTCTTATTCTTAAACTGGATCACTTTCATGTCCATTTCCTCCTGCAGATGTGAAATACATGATAATGAAGATGATAACCATGTAGGAGGGATAATATACTTCATTATAGACAAGACCAAGATGCAGAGGCCAAAAATAGTGACTAACCGTAGAGGACACTCCCCCAATGCGTATTGGCTCAATGAGAGTGGTGGTGGTCTTCTCCTCTTTTTTACTTTTTTTCTCAGGTGGACCAGGGGGGCTGTCCCCACCTGAGGCTCGCTTCCCTCCCCCGGTGCCAGACATCATTGCTGCTTATGCAACCTAAGTGTGACAGCTGTTTTAGGACACAAAAATGATAAATTGTACATTCGTTAACATAATTAATCAGCTGACGATGTACTCTGTGATGGCAAAAGAGACATTTAGCAATATAGACATTTAGCGTTGATGACAAGACTGATTATCTCCCCTTGTCAACAACACTAGGGTTTTTTCATTGTGTCACCAACTCGAGGTTAAATTTAGCCAATGTTACTTAAGCTAACGACTATCTGGTATCTAACTACAAATAATTTGTGTTGATTTCTTACAATTGTTGGCGAATAAATGTAGATTTGTAAATGTCAATTCAATTAAGGCCAGAATGTCCCGCAAGCTAACTTGTAAGCTATCCAGTTTCCGATGTGAGAATTGTGCACCTAAACTTGCAAAGTGGCCATCAAAAACTTGGCATATATACCTCAGCTACCTAAATAGCGGTAGTTGCGTCTTAGCTATATTTTACTACCTAGTGTAGTTTTTGCAAGCATCTATCTAGCTAACAGGCTAATGCTGCTGTAAAGAATGCTAGCAGATTAGCAACTGTGAGTACAATACGGCGTATTTCCTCGAATCAGTTTTAAAAGTAATCATATATAGGGTAGTATTAATTAATTCACGTTTTTATTTCCCGATCACTAAGAAATATGACAAACCTTTCAGAAAGAGACCTCGTACAACATTGCCACTAAACGGAGATGACGACAGTAGCTATTTCCTGTATAGCACGGTAAGTGTACTTCTTCTTCTTCTTCTTCTTCTTCTTCTTCTTCATCTTTTTCTTCTTTGAGGTTTAACGGCAGTTGGTATCCAATTTATTGCATTACCGCCACCTACTAGACTGGAGTACAACTCCCTCACACTTTGCTTGCTAGATAAAATGCCATAAATACCCTACCATCTAATACTACACTCACTAATTTCAAAATTATTTAAAATAAAATGACCACTCAACTCCACTAATTAAATGCATTTATTCCTACCTCATGTCATCATCCTGAAAGGATGGGACATCACCACTTAACACATCCTGTAACTCTTCTGATGTCTAGTCTCACACACCCAAATACCCCCCTGCAGCTACCACCACAATCTCAATTTTCTGCGACTTCCATTCCATTCCTGCCGTACAGTTGATAACCACTGCTATAAAGGCTAAACGTCCAGTCTTACTGAACTTTATATCATTTTTTTGGCTTATCCCACTGTACTGGTATATCTCTACTACCCTCACTACTCATGCCCTTCTGCACACTTCTCACACCTTGGACTCTCCCTCCTACACACTGCTGCCACATGCCCATAAGCTTGACATCTGTAATATGGTAATGTATTTGGCACATACGCTCGTACAGGATTACATACAGTTGAAGTCGGAAGTTTACATACACTTAGGTTGCAGTCATTATAACTCATTTTTCAACCACTCCACACATTTCTTGTTAACAAACTATAGTTAGTGGCAAGTCGGTTAGGACGTCTACTTTGTGCATGACACAAGTAATTTTTCCAACAATTGTTTACAGACAGATTATTTCACTTATAATTCACTGTATCACAATTCCCGTGGGTCAGAAGTTTACATACACTACATTGACTGTGCCTTTAAACAGTTGGAAAATTCCAGAAAATGATGTCATGGCTTTGTGCACAGGTGCATTGTCAGGAAAGGGCCTTGCCCAAACCACAAAGTTGGAAGCACAGAATCATCTAGAATTTAATTGTATCCTGTAGCGTTAAGATTTCCCTTCACTGGAACTAAGGGGCCTAGCCCAAACCATGAAAAACAGCCCCAGACCATTATTCCTCCTATACCAAACTTTACAGGTGGGACTATGCATTGGGGCGTTTCCAACGCTCCAGAGTCCAATGGCGGTAAGCTTTACAACACTCCAGCCGATGCTTGGCATTGCACATGGTGAACTTAGGCTTGTGGGTGGCCATGGAAACCCATTTCATTAAGCTCCTGACAGTTATTGTGCTGATGTTGGTTCCAGAGGCTGTTTGGAACTCTGTAATGAGTGTCACAACCGAGGACAGATGATTTTTACGCGCTTCAGCTCCCGGCAGTACCATTCTGTGAGCTTGTGTGGCCTACCCCATTGTGGCTGAGCCGTTGTTGCTCCTAGACGTTTCCACATTTCTGCCCTGCTAGAGCTGCCCTGGTCAAAGTTGACCAGGGCAGCTCTAGCAGGGCATAAATTTGACTTACTGACTTGTTGGAAAGGTGGCATCATATTACGGTGTAATGTTGAAAGTCACTGAGCTCATCAGTAAGGCCATTCTACTGCCAATGTTTGTCTATATAGAGTGCATGGCTGTGTGCTCGATTTTATACAACTGTCATCAACGGGTGTGGCTGAAATAGCCGAATCCACTAATTTGAAGGTGGTGTCCACATACATTATACTGTATATACAAAAGTGAGTTAGCCTGCCCCAGAGGAGATTAGTTCCGAATCATTCGTTGCCATAGAAATGTACCTGGTTAAAAGGTGAGCCATTTTCGTATAACCGGTTATCCCAGGTTGAACTTAGAGTTGACCAAAGTTACCTCACTAACTCCTCAAATCTGCTTCATAGGATACCCCGCTGTTCATCAATAACTATTCCCTGAGCATCCTGCCAGAGGTGGCTCATACAGAATAGTTATCTTATTGACTGGGCTTTGAGGGTATTTACTGGACAGGATTTGACAGGTGAGACCCCCACCATTTCATATTGCTGAAATTTGTGTACATTCAAAAAATGTATTTAGTAAAGGGGTTCAACCTTTTTTGGTTACTGTACTCCTAATCTATCCCCTACCACATTTGCTCTGCCTGTAGTACCGCCTAAGTAACCCCTCATGTGAATTTTACCAGTAGGTGTATGTTCTTATGAGTCTTCCCATGTACCCCAGGTTGAGAATCACTGTGTTAGTACACAGTACATATCGAGGCAATGTGTACAATATATTTCAGAACTTTTAATTGATTCCTGCTTATTTTTTTTCCTGCTCACTTCTATTCTTTACAGTGTGAAGTATGTGTGTGCTGAGGATAACAGATGGCTATTACTTCTGTTCATTGGACATACAGTGGGGGGGAACAAGTATTTGATACACTGCCAATTCTGCAGGTTTTCCTACTTACAAAGCATGTAGAGGTCTGCCATTTTTATCATAGGTACACTTCAACTGTGAGAGACGGAATCTAAAACAAACATCCAGAAAATCACATTGTTTGATTTGCATTTTATTTCATGACATAAGTATTTGATACATCAGAAAAGCAGAACTTAATATTTGGTACAGAAACCTTTGTTTGCAATTACAGAGATCATACGTTTCCTGTAGTTCTTGACCAGGTTTGCACACACTGCAGCAGGGATTTTGGCCCACTCCTCCATACAGACCTTCTCCAGATCCTTCAGGTTTCGGGGCTGTCGCTGGGCAATACGGACTTTCAGCTCCCTCCAAAGATTTTCTATTGGGTTCAGGTCTGGAGACTGGCTAGGCCACTCCAGGACCTTGAGATGCTTTTTACGGAGCCACTCCTTAGTTGCCCTGGCTGTGTTTCAGGTCGTTGTCATGCTGGAAGACCCAGCCACGACCCATCTTCAATGCTCTTACTGAGGGAAGGAGGTTGTTGGCCAAGATCACGCCCTGATACCCAAAGGAGTGGTTCAACAATAAAAAGAGGGACCTTAAAGCCTCCCGTTCTTAATTTCAGCATATACCATGGATATTCATACAACATACCAGGCCTCTGCTACGTCATGGGGGCCAGACCTTAAGGACTCTATGCCTCGCAGCCCACCATTCTACTCCCCCCAGGCAAGACCCACGACACCCCCTACATGTACACATCCTGAGGACGTGTTTGATGGGGTGGTCAGTACTATTTTTGTGAACACCATCAAGTCCTCTGTAGCCACACTTTTAGACAGTGTGATTGGAGAGTATATAAGAGAAAAATGCATCGGTTGTGAGATCAATCACCCCAGCCAGCGCCGTCATCCGTGCCTATACGAGCCCCCAAGATACTACTTCTTCAACCATTTTGAGGAGCTGGTGAAAAGACTGTGATCCTGCAGGTTCATACCTCCGCTGGCCAGAGCCCTGGAGTCAATGGGTCTTGTGCCGTCTATTCCCAGAGTTTACGGGGTAACCGAGGCTTTCCTACATGAACTGAAGGAGGCGATCTAAATCCACGAGAAACTCAAAGAAATCCGACACACCCTGGTGGATGACAACACATACAGGGAAGCTGTGATGGCTGATGTGATGACTTTCTGGCTCAATAAACCCCAAGAGACCGAGTGACAATACATATGTTATTATTTAGATGTAAAGCAATTGGCAACTATATGCATACGATGTTAGAGAGAATAAATACATTTGTTATGCATCAAATGATTGAATATAAAGTGAATATATCGTTCTACACAACACACAATGCCTGGGCTAATGTAGAGCGTGTGCTAAAAATGGAGCAAATCATGAATCATGTACGACATACGGGCGAGAGTCTACAATGGACACAACTGGTATCCCGTCTTGTGGATGATTCTGAAGAACTAGAAACAACTTTGTCTAAGATTTTACTTTATTTGTTTGAGACACCATTTAATTGTAACATGTATCATATTTGTTGTATATATACTTATATAGCGGATGTGTGTGTTTTAAAAATTCACTGACACAAGCCTGTAAATCTAAACCAAATATACAGGGTGTTGCATGCTGGGATTGTTGAGAAAACGGGAACAAGTATCCTGCAACGAATCCTGAATTGTCTGTATACATAATACTTGATGTTTCCAAAAAATAAAAATTCAAAAATAAATGAAATGTTGTCGTTATTTGAAAGTGGCTCATTAACATTATTGTACCTCAGAGAGGCAAGAAGGATGGCGGAGCAGATGTTGAAAAACAGTTATTGTAATCCCTCTAACCCTGGGTCTTATGGGGGTAAGGAACGTTTACAGAGAGCTATAGCCGAAGAAACAGGTAGCCGGTTAAGCGATGCTAAAGGGAATGAGTGGTTATCAGAGTAGGATGCTCATACTCTACATAAACCTGTACGAAAACAATTTCCAATAAAGAGTTTTTTCTATTCATCCCTTGTCCCAATTTCAGGCGGATCTATGTGACATGCAGGCCCTTGCAGATAGAAATTATGGAAATCGCTACATGCTAACGGTTATAGATTTTTTTCTCTAAAATAGCATTTGTAAGTGTCTTAAAAAATAAGAGTGGTGCAGAGGTGACCCGGGCCTTTGACTCTATCTTGAAGGAAGGAGGAGCCCCCAAGAAAGTGCAGACTGCTGGCGGAAAATCATTTTTTAATAATACTTTTCAGAAACTCATGAAGCACAATATAGTACATTTTGCTACAGGCTCAGATTTGAAAGCTTCAGTTGTTGAACGCTTTAACAGAACTCTGTAGGAGCAGATGTGGAGATATTTTACAGCTCACAACACGCATTGATATATCGATATAGTTCAAGATTTAGTAAAGGGGTACAACAACAGCTACCATAAGAGTATACGGATGAAGCCCTCCCGAGGTCTCTTCTGAAAACTCTTTTCAAGTCTTTAAAAATCTGTATGGTTTATTCCCCCTTCGCCATAAGAAGAAAAAAAAAGATGTTAAAATTCATAGTGGGGGGACTTGGTGCATATATCCAAGTTGAGGGGTGTTTTTGACAAAAAATGAACAAGGTTACAGAGATGAGGTGTTCACCGTTACCGAATGTCTACCGCACATACCCCCTGTCTACAAGTTAAAAGATTGAGACGGGGAGCTTATAGAGGGATCTTTTTATGAGAAGGAATTACAGAAGGTACAGTTGGGTAAAGACAAAGTCTTTCACATGGAGGAGATTCTAGATCAAAAGAGAGAAAAGGGTAAAAATTGGGTGCTGGTCCGCTGGAAAAACTGGCCCCAAAAGTTCAACAGTTGGGTATTAGAGCACAATGTGGTGGAGGCATCGGGGGTTAATTTAAACCCACATGCATGATAAAATACATCATCATTCGAGTGTACACAGGAGTGCATCATGGAACACAGCGGCTTCTACCTGACTCTCCCCAGTAATGCGTCTGCACATATCGTAATTACCAAAGTTCATATTATACAACCAATTTTCCAAAGCCTATAGAGTTATCAGAGGCCTGGGAAGTAGGTCTCAGCGAGATTACATACCCCCATAGTTGGTATAATATCAAAAGATAAGGACCGGGATTTTTATTGCAAAAGGATATCGGAACCTGCAAAACTTATTAAGCTTAAAAAAAGGGTTCTATAGAACCGTCGACAGGATCGTCTCAGAGTTGAATGAACTCCTAACCCAGAACAATATGGAAATACTCGATCTACAACCCTATCCATAAACGTGTACAAATCTCAGGGGATACTGATGGGGGTATAAAGACCAGCGGTAAGTTAGTCTACATGTTGGGGATGGGTCCCAATAAATGGACGTATGTGAAAGATAAATTATTCCCATTCCCCGCGGATATACATGCAGGATTTTACAACATATTTGTATATACCGACATCGTATCCTATCAAAGGGTCGGAGACAGTTGTGTGCCCCTCCTGAGAACAGTTCATATAGACTGAAAGGATGGCGATATAGACACTGACAACTACGACAAGCCACACTACGTACCTATAAGCAATAAATATATTGAAAACATTCTGGTTGAGCTTAAAACGGATCATAACGAAAACATTGAATTTACTTATGGTAAAACGATTGTAAAACTCCACTTTAGACCCACCAAAACATAATACAAATAATTTAAAAGGGTTATGGACCACCAACATCTCGACCCTAACCGCTATGTCTCATACTATGTTGCTCAAGTGGGTAATGGGTTACCAGGCTATCATGGATCCCCGACCATGTACGGGTCGGGGATAGGAGGTATATTTCGTAATCTCTTTAGGATGGTTTTACGTTTATGAAGAGAGGCCTCAGCATAGCCAAACCACATTTAAAATCAGTGGCTAAAAAGTAGTAAGTGAGGTTGCAGCCAATGCTATGACCAGAAGGGCGTCACCAGATGCCGAGCATCAAGAAGCCTCGGGGCTTATGATGTTGTCTCGAAGACCAAAAAAGAGACCTCCGGGTGTAAGGCGCAGGCCTGCCCCTAAAAAGTGGAGGTTAACCATTAAAAGAAACTCAGTAAGTTAAAGACGTGGTAAAGTGAAGAGGTCTGGACCAAAAACGACATTAAGAGTACTCTGAAGTATTTTCTAAAAGAACAAGCAACATGGCTCTTTTACACCGCATGTCCTCTGAAGCTATAAAGACAGAGCTCTATATTTTCACGGCCCCCTTAACCCAACATTCAGTAGAGAGGTCCAGTTATGTGGAGATAGCCCCACTCTCTGCCATTACAGACAACGGTCCCATAGAATTCTTCATACCGGCCCACGGTGACAACTATCTGGACCTCAATAACACCTTGGTGCATTTGCGTCTAAAAGTGACCAAAAGAGATGGTACTGATATTGCAAACGATGCCAAAGTGAGTCTCATTAATTACCCAGTGGCCACCATCTTCTCCCAAGTGGATGTGACTTTGGGTGAATGCCTAATCAGTCAGTGCCACATACCCATATAGGGCCATCATGGAGTGTTTACTCAACTACTCCGAAGACACTCTCAAGGCACAATTCAGCGCCGGGCTGTTTAGCAAGGATACTGCAGGAGTCTCTATGGAATCGACAGACCCTTCCACCGGTGCAAACAAAGGACTGGAGGCACGCGCTCGCTACTGTGCCGAATCTCGAGAGTTTCATCTGCTAGGGCCTATACACATTTTCTTTCAAGAACGTTTACTCTTAAATTCGGGTTGATTTAAGACTAAAATTAACCAGGGCCAAGGATGAGTTTTGCCTGATGTCTGCCCAGGACGGGGACTTTAGTTTAAAAGTGTTGGGGGCAATGCTTTTTATTAAAAAAGTGTCTATCTTCGGCAGTTCATCTGGGTCACTCACAGGCTTTGATGAAAGGACATGCCCTTTACCCTCTCCAAAGAATTACCATGAAAACCTTTAGCATACCTGTGGGCAGTAGAATCTGCAGTCAAGAGAACCTTTTTCTAGGCCCTTTACCCCGATACATTGTTATAGGTTTGGTTGATCACGCCTCTAATACGGGCAGCTTACATAAAAACCCATTTAATTTTCAACACTTCAATGCAGAGTATGTACAGTGAGGCAAAAAAGTATTTAGTCAGCCACCAATTGTGCAAGTTCTCCCACTTAAAAAGATGAGAGAGGCCTGTGATTTTCATCATAGGTACACTTCAACTATGACAGACAAAATTAGGAGAAAAAAATCCAGAAAATCACATTGTAGGATTTTTATGAGTTTATTTGCAAATTATGGTGGAAAATAAGTATTTGGTCAAAAACAAAAGTTTATCTCAATACTTTGATATATACCCTTTGTTGGCAATGACAGAGGTCAAACATTTCTGTAAGTCTTCACAAGGTTTTCACACACTGTTGCTGGTATTTTGGCCCATTCCTCCATGCAGATCTCCTCTAGAGCAGTGATGTTTTGGGGCTGTTGCTGGGCAACAGGGACTTTCAACTCCCTCCAAAGATTTTCTATGGGGTTGAGATTTGGAGACTGGCTAGGCCACTCCAGGACCTTGAAATGCTTTTTACGAAGCCACTCCTTCGTTGCCCGGGCGGTGTGTTTGGGATCATAGTCATGCTGATAGACCCAGCCACGTTTCATCTTCAATGCTCTTGCTGATGGAAGGAGGTTTTCACTCAAAATCTCACGATACATGGCCCCATTCATTCTTTCCTTTACACGGATCAGTCGTCCTGGTCCCTTTGCAGAAAAACAGCCCCAAAGCATGATGTTTCCACCCCCATGCTTCACAGTAGGTATGGTGTTCTTTGGATGCAACTCAGCATTCTTTGTATCCAAAGACGACGAGTTATATTAAAAGTTATATTTTGGTTTCATCTGACATTCCCCCGAATCTTCTTCTGGATCATCCAAATGCTCTCTAGCAAACTTCAGACGGGCCTGGACATGTACTGGCTTAAGCAGGGGGACACGTCTGGCACTGCAGGATTTGAGTCCCTGGCGGCGTAGTGTGTTACTGATGGTAGGCTTTGTTACTTTGGTCCCAGCTCTCTGCAGGTCATTCACTAGGTCCCCCCGTGTGGTTCTGGGATTTTTGCTCACCGTTCTTGTGATCATTTTGACCCCACGGGGTGAGATCTTGCGTGGAGTCCCAGATCGAGGGAGATTATCAGTGGTCTTGTATGTCTTCAATTTCCTAATAATTGCTCCCACAGTTGATTTCTTCAAACCAAGCTGCTTACCTATTGCAGATTCAGTCTTCCCAGCCTGGTGCAGGTCTACAATTTTGTTTCTGGTGTCCTTTGACAGCTCTTTGGTCTTGGCCATAGTGGAGTTTGGAGTGTGACTGTTTGAGGTTGTGGACAGGTGTCTTTTATACTGATAACAAGTTCAAACAGGTGCCATTAATATAGGTAACGAGTGGAGGACAGAGGAGCCTCTTAAATAAGAAGTTACAGGTCTGTGAGAGCCAGAAATCTTGCTTGTTTGTAGGTGACCAAATACTTATTTTCCACCATAATTTGCAAATAAATTCATAAAAAATCCTACAATGTGATTTTCTGGATTTTTTTTCTCATTTTGTCTGTCATAGTTGAAGTGTACCTATGATGAAAATTACAGGCCTCTCTCATCTTTTTTAAGTGGGAGAACTTGGACAATTGGTGGCTGACTAAAAACTTTTTTGCCCCACTGTATGTGTTGTTCGATAAAGTGCATATTTAAAAAAATCTCAGTATACATTGGCGCGTTATGTTCACTAGTTCCAAAAACATCTGATGATATTGCAGAGAGCCACATCATTTTACATAAATACTCATTATAAATGTAGATGAAAATACAATTGTTAGACGTGGAAATATAGATACACTTCTCCTTAATTTAACCTCTGTGTCAGATTTCAAAAATGCTTTCCCGGAAAAAGCAAACCATGCAATAATTTGAGTACAGCTTTCAGACAACAAAGCAGCTAAAATGTGAAATGCAAGTGACCAGCGCGTGACTGCTGGCAGACCTGACTCATTCCTCTCTTATTCGGTCCCACGTCACAGTAGCATCCTCAAACAAGTTTCTAAAGACGGTTGACATCTAGTGGAAGCCTTAGGAAGTGCAACATAACCAATATCCCACTGTGTATTCAATAGGGGCTGGGTTGAAAATCGACCAACCTCAGATTTCCCACTTCCTGTTTGGATTTCTTAGGTTTTTGCCTGCCATATGAGTTTTGTGATACTCACAGACATCATTCAAATAGTTTTAGAAACTTCAGTGTTTTCTATCCAATACTAATAATAATATGTATGCATATATTAGCAACTGGGACTGAGGAGCAGGCAGTTTACTCTGGGCACCTTTCATCCAAGCTACTCAATACTGCCCCTGCAGCCATAAGAAGTTAATGTCACAACTGCTTACAGATTTACAGGCCTTGGGGTGCCATGTTTCAATTTTGTGTTTTTCGTAACAGTAGGCCAAACGACATTTGTGGCGACAATCCTCACAGGGTGTCAGGTTTAAGGGCTGCATCGGACAATTTGAATCCAGACGTACTGAACAGTTATAACGGCACGAGTGCCCCCCCTTTCGGTATGGCACGATGTACAGACATATGGTGCGCCTAAAAACACGGTGATGTTGGTAATAGCATAATAGTGGACGTTTTGCACATAAAGGTACAGAATCTGAGGATGAGGGTTGTTTTGGAATTTCAAGAGAGCTGCATTAGCTCTACTGTGGTACAAAACCACAATCTTGATGTTCAGAAGGTTTTCAAACTTGACTATGTCCAAGAAAGCCACCGCATCCTGTGTACCTAGACCCACGGCCGTTTGGAGCTCTCTGGCCTTGTGTAACGCCGCTAGATCTGTACACCCAGGGTTGAGTAAATGTGCTAGGCCTATGGCAAAGCATAGCTTTTTACCAGGATTGTGAACGTTTATGAGATATGCCATTTTATTGCTTATGATTTCTGATTGCATTAGGCTATCAAGCTTCCTTCTCTGACCACCCAGGGGTTGACGTATTATTTGCACTACAAGCTCGAGGGTCCTATCGGCTATGACGGATACATTTGACTGAACAAGTCGTTCCAGCAGGGCTATAAATTGTTCACGGTCTGCTTCGCCATTGGGTAAAATAAGAGATACCGTGTTGTGCAGGCTATCTCCACAAATTTCCAACTGTAAGACATCACGAGGTTCGCCATAATCTCTTGCCCTGTCTAACAGTTCGTTCAGAGTATCCAGTATCATCACATAAAACACTGCATAGTCAAGATTCTGATTCACCCATGTGAAATTGAAAAATTGTCGAATCTCTGTATTGCTGAATTTATTTCGGTACACAACCCGGACACTTCTATCAATACCATCTCCCTCCTGATTTATTAGACAATTTTCCAATTCCTCAAAAACATTGTATTTGCGTTTCAGACTCTTCGGACATGGGCGTTAATGGAGGGGTTGGTGGGGTGTCCGGTGTTGAAGATCTTAGGCTCTCATTCATCTGGTTAATTGACGATATGAGGGCTTCAGGAATCTGGGATAACAGTTTTTCATCGGTTGTCCCTGACTCATTCACACGATTAATTATTTCTATCGGGGGTATTGGGGTTAATGTTTTCATCTATCGGTATTATGTCTGTTACCCAAGCCTCATCCATCTGGTTAATTATAGCTTGGGATAACAGGGTTTCAACTGTCTCAATTATGTATGTTGGCTCAGCCATTCAATCATCAAAAAATGTCTAAATAATAAAATATGTATAACTAATATATATATATAATTCCCCTCGGAAGTCGTTCAGGGTCCATAAGGAGGCCGTTATCCTTCTTGGTGGTATGTCAACTTGTAAGCACAAAAATAGCTTTTAATATAGGGTGTACACTTTTTGTTTTGAATGTATAAATATTCTTATGTATTTTATTCTTGGACTTACGTCTACAATAATGTGATGGGGACTGGCTGCATGCGTGTTGCTCCTCTGAACCCCCTTCTAACGAAGGCTGTTCCAGATCATTTATTCCCCTGAGCAACTGCGTAAAGGATGGATACCCTACAAACGTTAGATAATATTAACATATATTTATCCGATATATATATATACCTTTTAAATTATAAGAATACGTGCATTTGACATATTACCTAAACAATCATTGCCCCCCGTTTAAAAAACCATATCACGCCGGTTTAATATTACAATAATATCAATAATATCCATACCATTCCCCGCCTCCAAATCTAATATATTAATTTCACTAACTCACCTTCAGAAAGCTCCATTAGGACGGATTCGCTGATTATCTTTGAGCTGTTCTGGGCTGTTGGCCAGGTGTCTGGCGCTTTTGGTCGTTCGTACAGAGGGGATAGTATCTGTTTCACTAGCCCTCGCTCCGCAGTCTTTGCTCAAAGAAGAGATGTTCTGTAATGATTTTACAGCGCGGGGTGGTGTTTTTTCGGGCGGCAGGACCTCAATGTTCAGAGAACCCAAAACCACAGGTGGTTGTCTCGACATATTATGTCTGCCAGTATTTCCTTTTTATTTCCTACAACATCATGGGTAGCAGCGTGGGGGGTGTCCGATATAAATTTATAGACCTGGGTGGGGGGGAGCCGTTTGTATATACACTGATTACAAATAACATATGTTTTAAACCGTAGGAGGTTGTCTAGACAAGATATATTCTGCCGGGGTTGTTTGACTTTTTACCCCCCACGTCCTTGGGGGGTGAGATAAATACGTATTTGAAACGTTGTGTGGTAAATGAATCGAATGTGCCCATTTGAAGAGTCACACAAACACAGCCAACATACAACCCCACACACTTTTTTGATTGGGGGTAGCCAGATATCTTGACAGAAAGAGAGAGAGAGCCTTGAGTGCAAATTCCATGGCATTGTTGAACACACACCCCTCCCCTTTGTTTTCGAAACACACACACCTACACTCGCACGCACACGACTTTCCGGAAAGCCTTTTTTCTCAGGGACAGATTGGGAGGGAGGGCGCGTGATATTCCTTTCGTTAAACGGTGAGATAACATTTAGTTAATTCATCATATTTAGTACAGACCTTTTTAAAACAATTTTACTGCCCAATATAAAAACATGCACATTTGTTTTATCTATAAACAGTGGTTGTACAACAGTTACACATCATTACCAGACAGCACTAAACTTTTATTAACCTTTAATGTTTATAACATAACTTTGTAGGAAAGACTGTATTCGTATAAAATAAGACATTGCATTTCTCAGCGACAGACCGGGGCGAGAGAGAAAAGACAGCTTCCCCGTTCGTTAAGGGTTAAGGGTTGAGATATAGCATTAATCCCCTTTAAATCTAAATCTTTAGTACATACAGTTTAAACATGTTATAATTAATTAAAACATTTTATTATTCATTTATTACAGATAAAGGGCCTGGTTAGCCCTGACCCCCATCCGTCTCCAATTCACCCGCGTCAAGACAGGTTCTCTTGCTCGCAGGATATCCCACACACGCTCCGTCAAGGCTCCATAAGTTTTCACTCCAGGGATAGATCAAACGTCTGACATGTCGATCCTGGGTATGTCTTAAGGATAGACGCGGCCAGCGCAGTAATTGTTCATGATTTTGGAAAAGACTGTCCAGCTTATTCATCAGGGTTATGAATATAGGGTAATCAATCCATTTAAAACTGAACACTGGCATAAAAAAAGTTTACATCCTTGCAGGCTTTGGAAAATACATATGAACTGACAGACTTCGTCGCATTTGTACTATCAAATTGTTCACATGCTAAAATTGTCACTTTGGAGTCGGGGCTATACGCCATTGAAGCGATTCTTTAGGGCCTTCAAATCACTGCGCCGCACACAAGTTCTTCCATTACATATCCTGGCAGGGTTGTACCACTCAGGGCCTGTTCAATTTGACAGAGCGCTAGCCTTATCTTAAGCCATTCTCTCATACGCAGCGCAGGAGAAAAATTCCCGGGTTTTGCATGATAAAGGGGTTTGGGTCCGCTGTCTGTAAATATCTTAACAGTAGAATCCTCAGGTTGGAATATGTCAGACATATGTCCTTCACTCGTATCCAAAACTCCTTTAAAACATTCAGGGGCCTCACCCAAAACGTCCTCGATGCTTTTATCATTGGGTTCGTGACAAGAGACGCATAGCACACCGAGAATTGGCCTAGGAGACATCCTTTTCTGTTTAACGTTCTGGGTTTTATTTTTAAAATCTTGTTTAGTGTTCTGGGGCCGCATGTGTTGTTCTGGGCTTTATTTATAATGCGTCTGCCGCCAACACAATCCCCCCTGGACATTCCTGCTTCATAGACAACAACCCTAAGGGCAATAAAATAAAATAGGGTGGGTGTGGGGTCATCCTCTTGGAAATGTTCAAACACACCCCCGTTCAACCAGGTCCCTACACATCAATCATCATGACAACTTCAAAGGAATAGATGCACTATAGATATAAAATAACACACCCTCTAACACGTGACAACAGGAACAGGATATCCTGGCCGGGTGCCCATATTTGGGCATGAACGTGTCATCCGGACATAGGGTCATAAATCAGACGTTTGACCCGCGCCATCTACTTTATTCTCTCTATTGTAATTACAGCAAAAATAATGTGTAATTACAATACTTTGTACACAGTAATTACAGCAATCATTACAAAGTAACAAGGGCACTGTAAAGTAAAGTGTAACAGGAAGCTTTTATTTTTGAGGACATCAGTTCCATGCCGGATCTTTGACACCAAAGTGTCTTTCTCTCCCCAGTCAAACCCAATAAACCATTCAATCTCACTGTCACCAGGATGTCAAGTCAATACGACAAATATTTATCTTACAATCTTCTGATTGACAACCTGAAGTACCAACTTGTACTACATAAGTGGCCACCAAGGCAAGGTAAGACACTCAAATCCTGCTAAAAATGTTTTAAAAATAAAGCCAGTGAATAAATCTATTTCCTCAAATATTTTTCCTCCAGTTTGCAGAGGCTCGCCACTCAACATCTCAGTGAACAATGAACATTTTGAGCAAGACACAGTAAAAGTGAGGTCCATCCCCAACAAACATCCCTTTCAAGGCCAGTGGAGTGAATGGGCAGAGGTTCATGGGAGGACTGAAGCCATACAACAAGGTATGGTTTGGTCAATACATTTGAGCCCAATGTTCCTTGTCCCCTCAGTTGCAGAATTTCCAATGAACACAACATTTTGTGCCAGTTCCAGTGCTGCTAATTCTGTGCTTACATTCCAATTGTAAGCTTAGTTTGGATGACCTTATCTTTAATGACAACATCTACTGTGTTAGGTAGAAGAGATCATGTAATTCTTGGACTGAGGAAAATTAAGGTTACCTAATATAATCACAGTTCTTTGATAACATGAAAGGTCTCTCACTTTTGAGTAACGTCCCGTTAGGGGCAGAGTCTAGGAAGATCCAATCACACAACGTCTGTCGTAGACAGACAGGAGCAACGGCCAATAGTGGACCTATCCCCTTCCCATATAAGGGGAAGTTGTCCGCTCCCATCTTCACTTCTAAGTACGTCTTCCTTACACACACCTTGAAGGGTAACACGGTGAGATCTGACTCGTAAGGTCATAGAACAGGGGCTACATTAGGTAGCTTTAAGTTCTATTTCAATTACCTGTTCGGTCTCTCACTTTGGGGAAATAGACAACTCCCGTAGCACTTGTATACTATCCGAAGCCAAGTCTAGACCAATGACTGTATATACAGTTGAAGTCGGAAGTTTACATACACTTAGGTTGGAGTCATTAAAACTCGTTTTTCAACTACTCCACAAATTTCTTGCTAACAAACTATAGTTTTGGCAAGTCGGTTAGGACATCTACTTTGTGCATAACAGAAGTAATTTTTCTAACAATTGTTTACAGAAGGATTATTTCACTTCATTCACTGTATCACAATTCCAGTGGGTCAGAAGTGTACATACACTAAGTTGACTGTGCCTTTAAACAGTGTGGAAAATTCAATTTTAAAAGGTTCAGAGAGGCTAATTGACATCATTTGAGTCAATTGGAGGTGTACTTGTGGATGTATTTCAAGGCCTACCTTCAAACTCAGTGACTCTTTGCTTGACATCATGGGAAAATCAAAAGAAATTAGGCAAGAACTCAGAATTTCTTTTGTAGACTTCCACAATTCAGGTTGGGAGCAATTTCCAAACGCCTGAAGGTACCATGTTCATCTGTACAAACAATAGAACGCAAGTATAAACACCATGGGTCCACGCAGCCGTCATACCGCTCAGGAAGTAGACGTGTTCTGTCCCCTAGTGATGAACATACTCTGGTGTGAATAGTGCAATTCAATCCCAGAACAACAGCAAAGGACCTTGTGAAGATGCTGGTGGAAACAGGTACAAAAGTATCTCTATCCACAGTAAAACGAGTCCTATATCGACATAACCCGAAAGGCCACTCAGCAAGGAAGAAGCCATTGCTCCAAAACCTCCATAAAAAAGCCAGACTACAGTTTGCAACTGCACATGGGGACAAATAGTACTTTTTGGAGAAATGTCCTCTGGTCTGATGAAACAAAAATAGAACTGTTTGGCCACAATGACCATCGTTATGTTTGGAGGAAAAAGGGGGAGGCTTCCAAGCCGAAGAACACCATTCCAACCGTGAAGCACGGGGGTGGCAGCATCATGTTGTGGGGGTGCTTTGCTGAAGGAGGGACTGGTGCACTTCACAAAATAGATGGCATCATGAGGCGGTTAAATTCTATGGATATATTGAAGCAACATCAAGACATCAGTCAGGAAGCTAAGGCTTGGTCGCAAATGGGTTTTCCAAATGGACAATGACCCAAGCATACTTCCAAAGTTGCAAAATGGCTTACGGCCAATAAAGTCAAGCTATTGGAGTGGCCATCACAATGCCCTGACCTCAATCCCATAGAACATTTGTAGGCAAAACTGAAAAAGCATGTGTGAGCAAGGAGGCCTGCAAACCTGACTCAGTTACACCAGCTCTGTCAGGAGGAATGGGCCACAATTCACCCAACTTATTGTGGGAAGCTTGTGGAAGGCTACCCAAAATGTTTGACCCAAGTTAAACAATTTAAAGGTAAACTTCTGACCAACTGGGAATGTGGTGTAAGAAATAAAAGCTGAAAAATCAATAATTCTCTCAACTATTATTCTGACATTTTATTCTTAAAATAAAGTGATCCTAACTGACCTAAAACAGGGAATTTTTACTATGATTAAATGTCAGGAATTGTGAAACACCTTAGCTAAATACATTTTAACTCAGTTTATGTAAACTTCCGACTTCAACTGTACATACAGAGATAATTTATAAAGCCAGGCACAGTTAATAGTTATTGATTATAGACCTAATAAAGTTGGTTTCCCCTCTCCTCACTTTTCTTAAGACAATTTATCATCTTATTCTCAACACCAATTTGCTGGTTAACTTTGCTATTAGGTACATAGCAACATGGTCTAGGAGAAGGTGCCAATTCAACAGCGCACTGATGTGTTTCAGAACCGCCGACAGCAACCACTACCCAACGCGGGAGAATGCGTGTTTGTTATCAAATATTATTTGTGTTGCACCATTGTTCTTAAGTAATATAACCGTATACAATTTCACGCAATGGATCAGTCGACTCGGACAGGAACGAATCAGACAGGTGTCTTGTACGCCATTTATTTTTTGTTGCTACTGCTTGACTAATGAAATCAAGAAGTAGCTTGACCAACAGCCTATCGACCAAACAATTGACCAGTCGACTAAATGGTGTCAGCCCTTGTCCGGATTCCCTTCTGCAGCGTTAAATTGAAATACTGGTATGCATTCTGCAAATGGTGGACTACTGTAGTTAACCTCTAACCTCTAACTAGCAAGGAAGCAAATCTAAAAGGAAATAAACAGTTAAGCATAACAAAATAATCCTAAAAATTGTCCTTTTTAAAATTTCCTAATAAGCTATGACTGGCTATGATTTATGAAGCCAACAAACACATTCCTCACACACTAGGAAGACATTTCCTCAAACTTATACTGAAAAAAAAGGTGCCTCTCACTCCCAAAACACGTGTTCTGGAAACGTGTGGGCCAAGTGCTGGTGACTTCGCCCATTGTATGGATTTTCAGTTGCCTGACTGCGTCCCGACCTATATAACAAACACGCATTCTCCCGCGTTTTGTAGTGGTCGCTTTCGGCGGTTCTGAAACACACCAGTGCGCTGTTGAACTGGCACCTTTTCCTAGCCAATATTGCTATGTGCATAATAGCAAAGTTAACCAGCAAATTGGTGTTGAGAACAAGTTGACAAACAGCCCTTGCCTTAATTGTCTTAAGGAACAATCTGCACACAATGAGTCCCTGACCACCTCCTGAAGTTGTCAGCCAGATCTGAACACAATCCAACCACAATGCAACTTGTGTGTCTAGACCGGTCGTTTCAATGCGATCTTCACAGTTTGATAGCAGAAGTCGCACGTGACATGGTAGACATTTAAAATGTAGGTTTATTTTCATGACGTGTCCGCAATTTCATGATCAGAATACAAAAGCTGCATGAACTGTCAAGTCTAGACACTGCCTCAGTCAGACACACTCTCCGGTGGGCCATCTGTGAGCCAGGAGCAGTGCCCCAGAAACGAGGCATAAGAAATTCCCAGGACAAGTGCATCAGATGCTGGGTTAGACAGGTCGTCTTTGGGGCCATCCTGGATCATGTGTACAGTGCAGTCGGCAAGTATTCAGACCTTGACTTTTTCCACACTTGTTACGTTACAGCCGTATTCTAAAAAGTATTAAATAAAACAATTTCCTCAATCGACACATAACACCCCAAAATGACAAAGTGAAAACTGATTTAGAATTTTTGTCCCCTAGAATGGATAGGCATATTGTGCCCGACTTCCATTCTAACATATGAGGCTGGAAAACGTATTGTAAATAATCCGCATTTGCGCTTCATCTACAGAAAAAGTTATTCATTCTTACTCATATGGAATAATATCCTTAAATTGTTTTAATTTTTTTTTTTTTTTGTAAATAAGTGGCAAATATCCTTTATTATAACCATTGTTTTTCTTCTTCACTCTCAAAAGAGGAACTCAAATGTCTTGCCAGTTGATAAAGCGAGCGGTCTTACTCTGTATCATGATGTGCAAAACAAACATGTTTTAATATACTATTTGTACAAAATATGGTATATAGAAAGTGTCTTAAATAGAGTTTCATGGGGCGCAGCGGTGTCAGCTATAGCTATTATAACATTTCTATGCCAACATTTGTCAACCACTAGTTTTACTGCTCGAGACAGTAACAATGGCTTTATAGAAACAGTTTATTTACTCTCACACATACATGAACAAAGCACCATATTAACATAAAGACTGATACAGACGTAAGCCTACCTGCCTTGCGAGTCAATGTGGCCAGTTTCTTTTTTCATAGCAAACACTCCAAATAACAAAAAGACAGCAGACTTTCTTATATTACAGCATGCTGAATAGAAAACCTGCATAAGAGAATCAGACAGAGCAAACTAGAGACAAATGTGAGATGACAGTATAAAAGTGCCATTCATTATACAGCAGTTGAAATACTGACAATTAACTAATTAGCACATTTTACATAATTAAAATCATGGAAATATGAGAGGGGAGGGGTTTAAGGAATAGACCATCTTTGAGAGCAAAAACAACCAAAAAAAACCTAGACAACTAAGACGTTCTCTTCCTCTAAAGAGGATGAAGATCGGATTATTTTTGAGTCGATGGTGAAACCGGTACTTTGCTGTGTCCCTCGCACCATAAGACAAGTAATACAGCTAAAAGGAAGCGGCCGGGGTGCTACGGGCACCCATTTCCTCCTTGCACCCGCCACACACCAGCCCAGCAGTTTAACAAAAAGGGGGGAGGGGGGTTGGTCAGAGTAGAAGATGGCACAGAATGCCTGTCAAGAGTTTTAAATAGAAGTCCTTATAAGCGAGTCCCGATGTGAGAGGGGCACAGTCATAGAGAAATAAGGGCGGTGATCCACGTTTGATCCATTCCTTCTGCCGAAGCCGAACTATCTTCACCCTTATGAAGGGGAGAATTTTTTGGCCTGTGCTCGAACTCTTTTTTCATATTCTACTCTGTTTTGGCTGGGGAAAAAAGAGGGGTTTAGTAAAACAACTGAATGATCGAAATATAGTGTTACATCCACCATATCCCTATCCAAAAACAAGACTTCAAACTGGAAGAAATTCCCTCGATTTTAATGCTGTGCTATAATTAATTGTTACTTTTATTTCTTCTTATTTTGTTGGGGTATTTAAAAAAAAAGAAAAACTACATTGTTGGTTAGGGCTTGTAAATAAGCATTTCACTCTAAGGTCTACCTGTTGTATTCGGCACATGTGACAAATAAAATTAGATTTGATACTAGCAGGACTCACCAGTAAATTGTGTATGCCTCTGCTTGGGCTGGATCCTGGATATTGGGCTCATTTAAGAGTTCCTGTATTCCTAATAGGATCTGTAAGATATGACAATACATAAGGATCACGTTAGTTGGACTTACAAACTATGGGCACCAAATGGCTAAGTCAATCACCAGGATATCCTAACCTGCTTGATGGTGATGGCTGGTCGCCAGTCCTTGTCTTCCTCTAGAATAGATAGGCATACTGTGCCTGACGGATATACGTTAGGATGGAAGAGTGGAGGCTCAAATTTACCTAAAAAATAGAAAAACAAGAGGGAATCATTATGGGGAAAATAGGTGATGAGATAAGTTCTAAGTCCTGTTCCAACACATCCTTCCTACCTTTGATCACCAATTTCACCTGAAATTCTGAGGGGGAGAAAAAGAAAACGAACGTACACTTTGGGGGCGAGGAAGGATAGTCATCCTTGAACAGCATCCGCAGTTTGAACAAGCCTCCTTCCCATGGGGTCTGGGGATGAGTCATAAGCATTTAAAATGTTTATTTATTTAACTAGGCAAGTCAGTTAAGAATAAATTCTTATTTAATAATGGATCACAAACGCTTGCGAACTATGTGAGGGTCAAGGATGAGCCATGACCCTGCCTAGCAATCTTTGGTTTCATACAAGATATCCACTTTTCAGTGTTGGTGTATGAAACTACTACATATGCAGGTGCAAAACATTTCCTCTCAATGATCTACTACCAACTATGCACATATGGAGTGCTATAAACAATGACTATTTTTAACTGCATGTGTAGAGAATTGGCTGTACCTACCCCCTTCTTCCCAGGAATAGCACATTCCCAGTTCATCAAGTTCATCGTTCCATCTGGGTTTTTCGTCGGCACAGCCACAAAGCCCTGAGAAAGAGGTGCATCAATCAGTAAAATGCTGAAACATGGAGGTGACGGCAGTGGATAAATGCCACAACAAGGGGCCTCAGGATCACATCACAGTATCTCTGTGCATTCAAAAGTTCATCAATAAGATGCAATTGTGTTCGTTGTCTGTAGCTTATGCCTGCCCATACCATAACTCCACCACGGAGCACTCTGTTTACAACATTGACGTCAGCAAACTGCTCACCCACACGACGCCGGTTGGACATAGGGCTGTTTTACCCGCCACACCGGCGGTCAGGAGTCATGACCGCAGTCAAATTCCACGTGAACATTTAGTCATGGTAACCCTTTGGCCACAAAAGGCATGGTTTTTTTTTAGGGGGCATTACGGCCACACAAGGGGGATGTCGCCAGATATTAGAGGCCTGGTGAGAATATTATCAAGTGCTTGTCAAAATGTGAATGAGAGACTGATGAAGTGTGTGCAGCCTGCACAAGAAACAAAGCAGAGCTCATGCGTTTCATGCAACTTTTTCAAATCATTAGTCGCATCATGCAGCCTTAAAATTGATTTTATTATAAAAAAATAATAACTTAATCTAAAAATAGGGCCTCCCGAGTGGCACAGCAGTCTAAGGCACTGCATTCCGCAGTACGAAATCCTCATCGACCCACTGTACTGTCAGACTCAGCATGCTCATGGGGCTGACGTCGCTGGTCCAAATGTCAGTCGTGAAGCTAATAGCAGTGACGCCCATAGCAAGAAGCTCATGGATGTGCATTTCAACAATACTGTGTAACTCCAGTAGGGCAACATCTGAAAAATAGAGCCTACTTGGTAGTGTGTACTAGTGCTTGACCAGTCGGCGAAAGCCAACATCATCCACGACAGAGAACGATTGATTGTCAAAGGCAATGAATTCCAATACCTTGGCATTAATGGATTTCGCCTTTGAGTTGTCTTGCTGAAAATGTCTTACTCTTTCAAATGACTGCTCGACTTGAACTTGTTTAGTTGGAAGTGTGCTTAGTGTTCTTCTGCTTTTGTTCTGTGTAGTGCTGTATTTTTCATGGCATCATCTGCAAACGTTATATTGGTATGCACGTCAGCTTTGACATCGGTTTTGCACATCGGTGTTAAACTAGACATTGGGCCGATGCTGATGTTGGCATTTTTTTAGCTAATATCGGCCATTTACGATATGATCACCGATATATTGTGAATCCCTAGTTACATCCTTCTTCTAAAATGTATTAAATAGCCCCCCTCAAATCTACACACAAAATACCCCATGACAAAACATGTTTTTTTTTTTTTAGCAAAATATTAATAGAACTGAAATATCACATTTACATAAGTATTCAGACAACTTACTCAGTAAGTTGTTGAAGCACCTTTGGCAGCAATAACAGCCTCAAGTCTTCTTGGGTATGACACTACAAGCTTGGCACCCCTCTATTTGGGGAGTTTCTCCCATTCTTTTCTGCAGATCCTCTCAAGCTCTGTCAGGTTGGATGTCGCTGCACAGCTATTTTCAGGTCTCTCCAGAGATGTTTGATCGGGTTCAAGTTCAGGCTCTGGTTGGGCCACTCAAGGACATTCAACTGGTCTGAGAGTCTTTTGGCAAACTCCAAGCGTGCTGTCATGTGAGGAGTGGCTTCCGTCTGGCCACTCTACCATAAAGGCCTGATTGGTAGAGTGCTGAGAGGTGGTTGTCTTTCTGGAAGGTTCTCCCATTTCCAGAGAGGAACTCTAGAGCCATTTCAGAGTGACCATTGGGTTCTTGGTCACATCCTTGACCAAGGCCCTTCTCCCCCGATTGCTCAGTTTGGCCAGGGCGGCCAGCTCTAGGAAGAGTCTTGGTGGTTCCAAACTTGTTTAATTTAAGAATGATGGAGGCCACTGTGTTCTTGGGGACCTTCAATGCTGTAGAATTGTTTTGGTACTCTTCCCCAGATCTGTGCCTCAACACAATCCTGTCTCGGAGCTCTATGGATAATTAATTCAACCTCATGGCTTGGTTTTTGCTGACATGCACTGTCAACTGTGGGACGTTAACTAGAAAGATGTGTGCCTTTCCAAATCATGTCCAATCAACGTCATTTCCCACAGGTGGACAATCAAGTTGTAGAAACATTGAGGATGATCAATGGAAACAGGATGGACCTGAGCTCAAGTTAGAGTTTCATAGCAAAGGGTCTGAATACTTATGTAAATAATGATTTTCAGTTTTTAATTTGTAATACATTTGCACAAATGTTAAAAAAGTTTTTTTTTCACTTTGTCATTGTGGGGTATTGTGTGTAGATTGAGGATTTTAAAAATGTATTTAACCAATTTTAGAATAAGGCTGTAATGTGACAATGTGGAAAAAGTCACGGTGTCTGAATACTTCCGAATGCACTGTTTCTGTATGTATGTATGTATGTATGTATGTATGTATGTATGTATGTATGTATGTATGTATGTATGTATGTATGTATGTATGTATGTATGTATGTATGTATGTATGCACGCACACAGAGTGTAAAAAAAACATTAGGAACACCTGCTTTTTCCATGACATACTGACCAGGTGAAAGCTATGATCCCTAATTGAAGGATCTTGCTAAATCCATTTCAAACAGTTTAGATGAAGGGGCAGAGACAGGTTAAAGGGTTTTTAAACCTTGACACATGGGTTGTGTCTGTGCCATTCAGAGGGTGAATGGGCAAGACAAAAGATTTATGTGCCTTTGAACAAGGTATGGTAGTAGGTGCCAGGCGCACCGGTTTGTGTCAAGAACTGCAATGGGCTGGGTTTTTCCATGCTCAACAGTTTCCCGTGTGCATCAAAAATGATCCACCACCCAAAGGACATCCAGCTAACTTGACAACTGTGGAAAGCATTGGAGTCAACATGGGCAGCATCCCTGTGGAATGGTTGACACCTTGCGGATTCCAGTCCTGACAAATTCAAGCTGTACTGAGGGCAAAGGGGGTGAAACTCAATATTAGGAAGGTGGTCTTAATGTTTTATACACTCACTGTATATATATTTTTTACTCAAACCACCCATGGACCGGATTGGACCCCCTTGGTGCTGGATGTGGGCTGTATGTTCGACACCCCTGGTCCAGAACTACACACTGAAAATGTAACGCTTGACTGGCATAAATACTCACGAAAGGGTGGTCTTTCCGCCACGCTTTGCGCTCCTGAGCAAGCCGGCTCAATGCAATGCCAGACATGACTGGTGGGCTCCTGAAACAGCAGAAGTAACAAACAAGTGTGCTTTCAAAGACATGTAAATACAAAATCTAAGAAATGAGGTTAAACGTGTCATTTTGTCAATCTACACAAAATACTCCAATGCCAAAGTGGAAGAAAACGTTAAATGTTTTAAAGATAAAAAATAAAAGTCCTTGATAAGATACGTATTCACCTTGAATCAATACATGTTAGAAACACCTTTGGCAGCGATTACAGCTGTCAGTTCATGGGTAAGTCTAAAGGCGGCAGCATGCTTCAGTTCGGACGGAGCCTAGCCGAGAACCGAACAAATGTGCTTTTATACTCCCTTAAGACCTTCGGGGAAAAAAGCGCCAACTGTACGGTTTGTCCACTTTGAGACGCCAGTATATGCTAACAACATTTTTTAATAAAAAAATACTAAGATAACTCAGCAAATCTGTCGTTGACGTTTTTGCCGAGATCTTAGTCGCCTAATTTGACATTAACTAATATGTTGGAACAAAAACATCAAAATGTAGACATAATATATGCACAAACTCTCCCGAACTGTTTCAGCTGGGAAGCATGCAAACAACTTAAGAGCTTTGCACACCTGGATTGTGCAATATTTGCACATCATTCTTTTTAAAATTGTTCAAGCACTTTTCAGGAACATTCACTGTGTTCTTGGTAATGTTAGCTTTTATTCCCAACCATTCCCACAGAGAGAGATATGATCGCATACAAATGTAAGCAAGGTTTGAAATGATTATGTTTTAGTCAAAAATATCTGCTTGGTGTTTTGCAATCAATTTGCAGTCTACAAATTGTTTGTAATTATAAACTGGGTGGTTCGAGCCCTGAATGAAGATTGGCTGACAGCCATGGTATTTCAGACCGTATATACCACAGGTATGACAACATGAATTGACTGCACTAATTACGATTATAATAACAATAAGGTACCTCGGAGGTTTGTGATATATGGCCAATAGAGTTGCAAAAGGTCGGAAACTTTCCAGATTTTTTTCTGAAATTTTCCATGGGATGTTAAGGCCGGGAATTGAGGAATTTTCCTTAAATTAATTTAAAAATAAGTTAGCTTATAACAGTGAACCTTTTTTGTGGGATACACAAGGCAATTCTACGTTGTGGCATATTTTGGTTAAACTATCCCCAATTCAATGGAATTGCAACCTGCATGCACAGTGTATTCTTCCATCACATGTGCAGCAGATTCTCAAGATCTTGCACACTAATGAGATGCTATTGAGGCCACACTACTACACTGTCTGAGCCAATACTGGGTGGGGTGAATATATTTTATAGGACAAACATCATTTTTGGTTAACTAGTAAATAGTAGCCTACAGCAAAGTGTGTTTAAATCATTTCTAATTTGTTAACAATTTCTGCTAGTTAGCTTTTTCTACCATGTGGGTTTTTAGCTTGCTTCAGCCTCCCAACTGAGGGTGTGTAAATTCACCTGTTTCCATACATGTTTCATTTTAAAACATGCATCTAATCTAATTGCTTAACTATTTATCGGTACATGAAATTGTATTTTATTTTTTTAAACAAATTTTTCTCATCTTTACAGGAAAATGCCACAGCCACTATCTGATGTGTGGAGACATTTCACTGCAGCTAATGTAGAAGGAAAAGCTGTGTACATTTGCAAATACTGTGCCAAATCATATGTGAAGAAAGCAACAAAGATGCAGAATCTGGCCAAGTGCATAAAGTTCCCTCAGCCCTCTCAACAAGCAACCTCTGACAAAAGTTCCTCTACTTCTATTCAAGGTGAAACAAATGTATCAGACACCTTATCGATAGCAACAGCTCACGGTCCTCCTGGAATCAGACACCTTATCGATAGCAACAGCTCACGGTCCTCCTGGAATCAGACACCTTATCGATAGCAACAGCTCACGGTCCTCCTGGAATCAGACACCTTATCGATAGCGACAGCTCACGGTCCTCCTGGAATCAGACACCTTATCGATAGCGACAGCTCACGGTCCTCCTGGAATCAGACACCTTATCGATAGCGACAGCTCACGGTCCTCCTGGAATCAGACACCTTATCGATAGCGACAGCTCACGGTCCTCCTGGAATCAGACACCTTATCGATAGCGACAGCTCACGGTCCTCCTGGAATCAGACACCTTATCGATAGCGACAGCTCACGGACCTCCTGGAATCAGACACCTTATCGATAGCAACAGCTCACGGACCTCCTGGAATCAGACACCTTATCGATAGCAACAGCTCACGGACCTCCTGGAATCAGACACCTTATCGATAGCAACAGCTCACGGACCTCCTGGAATCAGACACCTTATCGATAGCAACAGCTCACGGACCTCCTGGAATCAGACACCTTATCGATAGCAACAGCTCATGGTCCTCCTGGAATCAGACACCTTATCGATAGCAACAGCTCATGGTCCTCCTGGAATCAGACACCTTATCGATAGCAACAGCTCATGGTCCTCCTGGAATCAGACATTTTTTTTTTGACTCAATGGAGGAACGTAGTCAGAGAAATGCTGATGAATGTCTTGCTCAAGCTGTGTATGCAACTGGTGTAACTGTGATGCTCACAGGCAATGTGTACTGGAAGAGATTTCTGAATATTCTTCGCCCAGCATACACCCCTCCAACCAGATATCTACTCATTTGCTGGATGCAGAGTTCAAGTGAAGGTCAAGCAAATCATTGAGAAAGCAGACTGTATTGCAATCATCTCTGATGGGTGGTCAAATGTTCCTGGGCAAGGAATAATTAACTACATCATCTCCACCCCATAACCAGTATTCTACAAGAGCACAGACACAAGGGACATCAGACACACCCATCTCTGTATTGCAGATGAGCTGAAGGCAGTCAATGACCATGGACCACAGAAGGTATTTGTACTGGTGACAGACAATGCTGAAAACATGATGGCTGCTTGGACAAAAGTGGAGGAATCTAACCCTCACATCACACCCATTGGCTGTGCTGCTCTTGCATTAAATCTGCTCCAAGGACATCGTGGCACTGAAAACAATGGATACACTCTACAAGAGAGCCAAGGAAATGGTTAGGTATGTGAAGGGTCATCAAGTTATAGCAGCAATCTACCTCACCAAGCAAAGTGAGAAGAGCACCACATTGAAGCTGCCCAGCAACTGTGTTGTTGTCATGTTTGACAGTCTCCTGGAGGGGAAGGAGTCTCTCCAAGAAATGGCCATATCACAGTCTGCCGATATGGACAGCCCCATCAAGAGGATCCTCCTGGATGATGTATTTTGGGAGGGTGGTAGCAGCCAGAAACCTATAACAGTAGCCATTGCATGGATTGAGGGAGACAATGCCATCCTGTCTGATGTTCAAACTGCTTGCAGATACAAGAGGAGAAATCCATACTGCCCTGTCCACTTCACTGTGGCGCCAAACTGAGAGAACTGCAGTTCTGAAATACCTCAAAACGCGTGACGACATCTGCCTGAAGCCCATACAGAGATCAACAGGGCCTATGGTGTCATCACTATTGTGTCTCGCCACCTTGGCCTGGATGAGGGCAAGGTTCTTGGCAGTCTGGCAAAGTACACTTTCAAGCAAGGGCTTTGGGATGGAGATGCAATATGGCAGTCGTGCCAACATAGCTCATCAGCCACCTGGTGGAAGGGACTTGGTGGATCTGAGGCTCATTCCGCTGTTGCCTCCATCATCCTCCAAATCCCACCAACATCAGCCCCCTCAGAGTGCAACTGATCCTTGTTTGACAACACACCAGGCTGACCAATACAAGGGTTGAAAAATTGGTGGCCATCCAGGCAAATTTGAGGCTTTTTGAGCCTGACAATGAGCAATCAATCCTCAACAAGTTTGAAAAGTGACCGTGAAGATGAGGCCTCAGTCTGATGTTCAAGAGGTGGACATTGAGGAGGTCCAGGGAAAAGACATGGAAGCCTGAGAGGAAGACAACCAAAGCTTTAGTTTCTAGACTATCATTTCACGGATGTATGTTGAAAATGTTTTTCGGAGATGCGATGGATTATTGGGGATCATTCCTTTTTGTTGTTCAGTCAAATCATCCCATGTGAAGAGTCAACTCAATTCGTAGCTAAATTGAAGTATTTAGTAATTTGCAATTATGTCTACTTATGAGGTAAAATTTTTGGTTTATGTTTGTCTCCATATGATATGGTAAATATATCCAATACAAGAAACATCTACATTTAAATGGTATTAATATGCATATATTTCCGTTAATTCCCATATACAGTTGAAGTCGGAAGTTTACATACACTTAGGTTGGAGTCATTAAAACTCGTTATTTCAACCACTCCACAAAATGTATTGTGAACAAACTATAGTTTTGGCAAGTCCGTTAGGACATCTACTTTGTGCATGACAAGTAATTGTTCCTAAAATTGGTTACAGACAGCTTGTTTCTTGGTGACTGGGGGGGCAGTATTGAGTAGCTTGGATGAATAAGGTGCCCAGAGTAAACTGCCTGCTACTCAGCCATAAAAGCTAGAATATGCATATAATTAGTTGGATAGATTTGGATAGAAAAACACTCTGCAGTTTCTAAAACTATTTGAATGATGTCTGTGAGTATAACATAACTCATATGGCAGGCAAAACCCTGAGAAAAATCCAACCAGGAAGTGGGAAATCTGAGGTTTGTAGGTTTTCAACTCATAGCCTATCGAAGATACAGTGAGATACTGGTCATGTTGCAGTTCCTAAGGCTTCCACTAGATGTCAACAGTCTTTAGAACCTGGTTGGATGCTTCTACTGTGAAGGGGGGCCGAATAAGAGGGGATTGAGCCAGGTGTCTGGCAGATTGCCACGAGCTCGTGACGCGTGATGCAAAATCACTGCATGTTTTGGAACTACTGAACATAAAACGGCAATGTAAAATTTGACTTTTGGATATAAATATACACTTTATCGAACAAAACATACATGTATTGTGTAACATGAAGTCCTATGAGTGTCATCTGATGAAGATCATCAAAGGTTAGTGATTAATTTGATCTATTTCTGCTTTTTGCGACTCCTCTCTTTTGCTGGAAAAATGGCTGTGTTTTTCTGTGACTTGGTGGTGAACTAATATAATCGTTTGTGGTGCTTTCGCTGTAAAGCCTTTTTGAAATCAGACACGGTGGTTGGATTTACAAGAAGGGTATCTTTAAAATGGTGTAAAATACTTGTATGCTTGAGGAATTTTAATTATGAGATTTTTATTGTTTTGAATTTGGCACCCTGCCAGATTTGACGCTAGCGTCCCACTTGTACCAGAGAGGTTAATTTCATGTAGCCTAGGCCTACTGATTTGGGACTCATCATCCCACAACTGTCCCAGAGTGTTTGGAATAGGCTATTTCCTTTTCGACAAGCTGATCAATAGAATAGGTAGCCTAAACTATTCTACTAAAGTAGATAGGCTAGTGATTTTGTTGTTTGTTACTCGTGTTGTTGGCTGAGGAAAAGTAAATGGAAAGTAATTCTAAAAGTTCAAAATAAGAAGGACCGCACATTGTTGCATCCTCAACTTGCATGTTCTGTTAATATGAATTACCATATTCTAAATGCGATCTCAGTCATTCCCCAATGCATATGGATCCAGTAAATTAAATGTTGCCGGTCAAATGTCCTGCCCCACATTGTCCAAACAGAAACCCTGGATGTGTTTGGCCCAAACATAAGGCATTTAGGACAAAGTTTTTTTTTCTTCCAGTTTTACGTTTCTGGGTGGTTTAATACATCATCCACAACATAATTATTAACTTGAGAGAGAGATATTCATTGTCTGATTTGTTATCGTTACCCATCTACCAATCACTGCCCATCTTTAAAGCTTTTGAAAAGCTCTGGTCTTTGTAATCGAATCTGTGCTTAATATTCAACACTTGACAGAGACCTTACGAAAGTATTCAGACCTCTCGGATTTATTCACATTTTAATGTGTTACAAAAGTTAGATTAAAATGGGTTTAATTTCCATTTTCCCAACAATCTACATAAAATACTAAAATGTTAAAGTAATACACCTTTCGGCCTAAATGCAAAGCCTTAGTATTGTTGGATTTGACCCAACCAGGAGTAACTGTCTCCTTTTTAAGCATGGTGGTTACTGCATCAGGGTATGCTTCACAAAAAGGCAAATACTGGAGAGTTTCAGGATAAAAATAAAATGGGATGAGCTACGCATAGGCAAAATCCTAGACGAAAGCCTGCTTTACATCAGAGACTGGGAGAGGAAATGCACATTTCAGCAGAACAATATAACCTACAACACAAGGCCAAAATGTACATTGAGTTGCGTACCAAGAAGACAGTGAATGTTCCTGAGTAGCCAAGTTAAAGTTGACTTAAATCTGCTTGAAAATCTAATGGCAAGACTTGAAAATTGGTACCTAGCAATGTACCCCAACAGAGCTCGAATAATTAAGAAAAAAAAGGCAAACATTGCACAATCCAGGTGTGCAAAGCTCTTAGACTTACCCATAAGACTCGACTGTAATCGACACCAAAGCTGTTTCTAACATGCATTAGTATTCCGCTCCCTGAGTCAATACAACTATTTAAAAAATAAAGTCAAATTTTACTTCCACTTTGCCAAAGTATTTTGTGTAGATTGTTGACCAAGAAATTACAATTACATTTATTGTAATCCCACAGGGACAGATGAAGGGTTAGTCATTCAAAAATCATGTCAACCCATATAATTTCAGAGTGAGTCCATCTATCGTAAGTGACTTCCACTAAATACTCCTAAACTAATTTAGGCTTGCCTTAACAATGGACGTGAATTCTTATGAAACTATATTATAGTTTATTTGTATGAATTTGTCAACATTTATAGAACTCTTTTCACTTTGACATAATGGAGTAGTTTTGTCTAGATCAACGATAAATAAAAATACAACTCAGTTAAATATATTTTAATGCAACAAAATAAAAAGATCCCAAGAGAGTTGAATACCTACTGTGTGTGTGTGTGTGTTACACAGGGGCAAGAAAAAGTATGTGAACCCTTTGGAAATACCTGGGTTTCTGATAAATTGGTCATAAAATTTGATTGGATCTTAATCTAGGTCACAACAGACAGTCTGCTTAAACCAATAACATACAAATAAACGTTTTCATGTCTTTATTGAACACACCGTGTAAACATTCACAGTCCAGGGTGGGAAATGTAAACTCAGCAAAAAAAGAAACGTCCTCACTGTCAACTGCATTTATTTTCAACAAACTTAACGTGTCAATATTTGTATGAACCTAACAACATTCAACAACTGAACAAGTTCCACAGACATGTGACTAACAGAAATTGAATAATGTGTCCCTGAACGGGGGGGTTAAAATCAAAAGTAGCAGTCAGTATCTGGTGGCCACCAGCTGCATTAAGTACAGCAGTGCATCTCCTCCTCATGGACTGCACCAGATTTGCCAGTTCTTGCTGTGAGATGTTACCCCACTCTTCCACCTGCAAGTTCCCGGACATTTCTGGGGGGAATGGCCCGAGCCCTCACTCTCTGATCCAACAGGTCCCAGACGTGCTCAATGGGACTGAGATCCGGGCTCTTCGCTGGCCATGACAGAACACTGACGTTCTTGTCTTGGAGGAAATCACGCACAGAACGAGCAGTATGCTGGAGGGTATTGTCAGGATGAGCCCGCAGGAAGGGTACCACATGAGGGAGGAGGATGTCTTCCCTGTAAAGCACAGTGTTGAGATTGCCTGCATTGACAACAAGCTCAGTCCGATGATGCTGTGACACACCGCCCCAGACCATGACGGACCCTCCACCTCCAAATCGATCCCGCTCCAGAATACAGGCCTCGGCGTAAATGCTCATTCCTTTGACGATAAACGAGAATCCGACCATCACCCCCGGTGAGACAAAACCGCGACTCGTCAGTGAAGAGCACTTTTTTCCAGTCCTGTCTGGTCCAGCGACGGTGGATTTGTGCCCATAGGCGACGTTGTTGCTGGTGATGTCTGGTGAGGACCTGTTTTACAACAGGCCTACAAGCCCTCAGTTCAGCCTATTGCGGACAGTCTGAGCACTGATGGAGGGATTGTGCATTCCTGGTGTAACTCGGGCAGTTGTTGTTGTCATCCTGCAACTGTCCCACAGGTGTGATGTTCGGATGTACCGATCCTGTGCAGGTGTTGTCACATGTGGTCTGCCACTGCGAGGACGATCAGCTGTCCGTCCTGTCTCCTTGTAGCGCTGTCTTAGGCGTCTCACAGTATGGATATTGCAATTTATTGCCCTGGTCACATCTGCAGTCCTCATGCCTCCTTGCAGCATGCCTAAGACATGTTCGTGCAGATGAGCAGGGACCCCGAGCATCTTTCTTTTGGTGTTTTTCAGAGTCAGTAGAAAGGCCTCTTTAGTGTCCTAAGTTTTCATAACTGTGCCCATAATTGCCTACCGTCTGTAAGCTGTTAGTGTCTTAACAACAGTTCCACAGGTGCATGTTCATAAATTGTTTATGGTTCATTGAACAAGCATGGGAAACAGTGTTTAAACCCTTTACAATGAAGATATGTGAAGTTAGTTGGATTTTTACAAATGATCTTTGAAAGACAGGATCCTGAAAAAGGGACATTTCTTTTTTTGCTGAATTTATGTGCTCCCTTGGATTTAATAACTGGTTAACCCTCCCTTGGCAGCAATAACCTCAACCAAACATTTTCTTTAGTTGCGGATCAGACCTGCACAACAGTCAGGAGAAATTTTGGACCATTCCTCTTCACAAAACTGTTTCAGTTCAGCAATATTCTTGGGATGTCTGGTGTGACCTGCTCGAGGTCATGCAACAGCATCTCAAATTGAGTTGAGGGCAGGACTCTGACTGGGACACTCCAGAAGGCGTATTTTTTTCTATTGAAGCTATTCGGTTGTTGATTTACTTCTGTCTTTTGGGTCATTGTCCTGCTGCATCACCCAACCGTTGAGCTTCATTTGGCGGACAGATAGCCTTACATTCTCCTGCAAAATGTTTTGATAAACTTGGGAATTCATTTTTTCCAACGATGATTGCAAGCTGTTCTGGGCCTGAGGCAGCAAAGCAGCCCCAAACTATGATGCTCCCTCCACCATACTACCATAGAGTTGGGATGAGGTTTTGATGTTGGTGTGCTGCGCCTTTTTTCCCTCCACACGGTGTTGTGTGTTCCTTCCAAACAACTCAACTTTAGTTTCATCTGTCCACAGAATATTTTGCCAAGTAGCGCTGTGGAACATCCAGATGCACTTTTGCAAACTTCAGATGTGCAGCAATGTTTTTTTGGACAGCAATGGCTTCTTACGTGGTGTCCTTCATGAAAACAGTTCTTGTTGAGTGTTTTACCTATTGTAGACTTGTCAACAGAGATGTTAGCATGTTCCAGAGCTTTCTGTAAGTCTTTAGCTGACACTAGGATTCTTCTTAACCTCATTGAGCATTCTGCGCTGTGCTCTTGCAGTCATCTTTGCAGGACAGCCACTCATAGGGAGAGTAGCAACAGTGCTGAACTTTCTCCATTTATAGACAATTTGCCTTACTAATGATGGCTTTTAGAGATACTTTTGTAACCCTTTCCAGCTTTATGCAAGTCAACAATTCTTAATCTTAGGTTTTCTGAGATCTCCTTTGTTTGAGGCATGGTTCACATCAGGTAATGTTTCTTGTGAATAGCAAACTCAAATGTTGTGAGTTTATGGGGCAGGGCAACTAACCAACATCTCCAATCTAGTCTCATTGATTGGACTTCATGTTGGCTGACTCCTGACTGCAATTATCTTTCGGAAAAGCCATTAGCCTAGGGGTTGACATACTTTTTCTAACCTACACTGTGAATGTTTAAATTATGTATTCAATACAGCCAGGAAAAATACAATAATTTGTGTGATATTAGTTTAAGCACACTATGTTTGTCTATTGTTGTGACTTAGATGATGATCTGATCAAATTTGATGACCAATTTATACAGAAATCCAGGTAATTCAAAAGGGTTCACCCTACAGTGGCAAGAAAACGTATGCATGCATGCACGCACACTACCGGTCAAAAGTTTGGGGTCACTTAGAAATGTACTTGTTTTCTTTAGAAAAGCAGCAAAAAAAAATGTCCATTAAAATATTAAATTGATCAGAAATACAGTGTAGACATGGTTAATGTTGTAAATGACTATTGTAGCTGGAAATGGATGATTTATGGAATACCTACGTAGGCATACAGAGGCCCATTATCAGTAACCAACACTCCTGTGTCCAATGGCACGTTGTGTTAGCTAATCCAAGTTAATAATTTAAAAAAGGCTAATTGATAATTAAAAAACCCTTTTGCAATTATGTTAGCACAGCTGAAAACTTGACCTGATTAAAGAAGCAATAAAACTGTCCATCTTTAGACTAGTTCAGTATCAGGAGCATTTATGGGTTCGATTACAGACTCAAAATGGCAAGAAACAAAATAAATTTGCTCTGAAATTCATCGGTCTATTCTTGTTCTGAGAAATGAAGGCAATTCCATGCGAGAAATTGCCAAGAAACTGAAGATCTCATTCAACGCTGTGTACTACTTCCTTCACAGAACAGCGCAAACTGGCTCTAACCAAAATAGAAAGAGGAGTGGGAGGCCCCAGTGCACAACTGAACAAGAGGACAAGTACATTAGCGTGTCTAGTTTGAGAAACAGACGCCTCACAAGTCCTCAACTGGCAGCGTAATTAAAGAGTTCCCGCAAAACTCCAGTCTCAACGTCAACAGTGAAGAGGCGACTCCGTGATGCTGGCCTTCTAGGCACAGTCTAGTGTCTGTGTTCTTTTGACCATCTTAACCTTTTATTGGCTAGTCTGAGATATGGCTTTTTCTTTGCAACTTTGCCTCTTCACTGTTGACGTTGAGACTGGTGTTTTGCGGGTAGTCTTTAATGAAGCTGCCAGTTGAGGATTTGTGAGCCATCTGTTTCTCAAACTAGATACCTCTTGCTCAGTTGTGCACCGGGGCCTCCCACTTTTTATATTCTGGTTAGAGACAGTTTGAGCTGTTTTGTGAAGGGAGTTGTACGAGGTCTTTAGTTTCTTGGCATTTTCGCTTATGAAATAGCCTTCAGTACTCAGAACAAGAATAGACTGACGAGTTTCAGAAGAAAGTTCTATGTTTCTGGACATTTTTAGCCTGTAATCGAACCCACAATTGCTGATGCTCCAGATGCTCAACTAGTCTCAAGGCCAGTTTTATTGCTTCTTTAAAATCAGCACAGCCATTTTTAGCTGTGCTAACATAATTGAAAAAAGGGTTTTCTAATGATCAATTAGCCTTTTTAAAATTATAAACTTGGATTAGCTAACACAATGTACCATTGGAACACAGGAGTGATGGTTGCTGATAATGAGCCTCTGTACGCCTATGTAGATATTCCATAAATCAGCCATTTCCAGCTACAATAGTCATTTACAACATTAACAATGTCTATAATGTATTTCTGATTAATTTTATTGGACAAAAATGTTTGCTTTTCTTTCAAAAACAAGGACACTAAGTGACCCCAAACTTTTGAACGATAGTGTACACACACACAATGCCATCGTAAAGTATTCAGACCCCTTAACTTTCCACATTGATACATTACAGCCTTTTTCTAAAGTTTATTTAATTGCTGCCCCCAATCTACACACAATACCCCATAATGACAAAGCACAAACTGGTTCAGAACTTCTGAAAAAAAAAAAATATATATATATATATATATATATATATATATATATATATTACCTTTACATAAGTATTCAGACCATTTACTCAGTACTTTGATGAAGCACCTTAAGCAGCGATTACAGCTTGGCAGAGTTCCTCCCATTCTTCTCTGCAGATCCTCTCAAGCTCTGTCAGGTTGGAAGGGGAGCGTTGCTTCACAGCTATTTTCAGGTCTCTCCAGAGATGTTCGATCGGGTTCAAGTCCGGGCTCTGGCTTGGCCACTCAAGGACATTCAGAGACTTGACCCGAAGCCACTCCTGCGTTGTCTTGGCTGTTCGATTAAGGTCATTGTCCTGTTGGAAGGTGAACCTTCACCCTAGTCTGGAGCAGGTTTTCATCAAAGAACTCTGTGTACTTCGCTCCTTCCATCTTTGCCTCGATTCTGACAAGTCTCCCAGTCCCTGCCGCTGAAAAACATCCCCACAGCATGATGCTACCACCATGCTTCACTGTAGGGATGATGCCAGGTTTCCTCCAGACATGACCCTTGGCATTCAGGCCAAAGAGTTCAATCTTGGTTTCATCAGACAATCTTGTTTCTCATGGTCTGAGAGTCTGTAAGCGTCTTGACAAACTCCAAGTGTGCCGTCATGTTCCTTGTACTGAGGAGTGGTTTCCGTCTGGCCACTCTACCATAAAGGCCAGATTGATGGAGTGCTGCAGAGGTGGTTGTCCTTCTGGAAGGTTCTCCCATCTCCACAGTTGAATTCTGGACCTTTCCCCAGATCGGTGCCTCTGACACAATCCTGTCTCGGAGCTCCAAGGACAATTCCTTCGACCTCACAGCTTGGTTTTTGCTCTGACATGCACTGTCAACTGTGGGACCTTATATAGACAGTTGTGTGCCTTTCCAAATCATGTCCAATCAATTGAATTTACCACAGCTGGACTCCAATGAAGTTGTAGAAACATCTCAATGGTGATTCATGGAAACAGGATGCACCCAAGCTCAATTTTGAGTCTCATATCAAAGTGTCTGAATACTTATGTAAATAAGGCATCTTTTTTAATTGTTAATAAATGTCTAAAAACCTGTTTTCGCTTTGACATTATGGGGTATTGTGTGTAGATTGCTAAGGATTTTCTTTTTTTAATCCATTTTACAATAAAGGCTGTAATGTAACAAAATGTGGAAAAAGTGGTCTGAACATTTTTTGAAGGCACTTTATATAATTGAGCATAATGGCGCCGGAAGGGATAGCTGCCGTTTTACGGGCTCCTAACCAACTGTGCTATTTTGTGCGTTTTTGCATTGTTTAACTTATTTTGTACATAATGTTGCTGCTACTGTTTCTAATGACCGAAAAGAGCTTCTGGATATCAGATCAGCGATTACTCACCTTGAACTGGACGAAGATTTTTTCTTTAATGAGTCTGACACGAAGGATATACTGCTTCTCTGAGACCAGGCCAAAATCCCCGTTGTTCGCGTGAAGAAAAGATGGAAATACAGGGGGCGGAGATCGGGGTGACTTGTTAGAATTCTTCGTCGAGTGGGTAACCCGCCTTTACCATCCGTTCTATTGGCCAACGTGCAATCACGGGGGGAAAAAATGGATGATGTCCGTTCAAGACTATCCTACCAAAGGAACATTAAAAACTGTAATATCTTATGTTTCACCGAGTCGTGGATGAACGACAACAAAGACAATATACATTTGGCTGGGTTTTCCTTGCAACGGCAGGACAGAACAACCACGTCTGGTAAGACGAGGGGTGGGGGTGTGTCCATTTGTCAATAACAGCTGGTAAGCAATGTCTAATATTGCCCACCTGAGGTAGAGTACCTGATGATAAACTATAGACCACACTATCTATATTTTTCGTACCGTCAATTTTCCACCAAAAACTGATGCTGGCACTACGACCGCACTCAACGAGCAGCATAAGGCCATAAGCAGGCAAGAACATGCTCATCTAGAAGCAGAACTGCTAGTGTCCTGGGGACTTTAATGCAGGCAAATCCATTTGACCTAATTTCTACCAACGTCACATGTGCAATCAGAGGAAAAAAAAAAAAAAAAAAAAAAAAAAAAAAAAAAAAAACTCTAGACCACCTTTACTCCACACACAGAGACACATACAAATAATTATATCCTCCTGATTCCTGCTAACAAGCAAAAACTAAAGCAAGAAGTACCAGTGACGCACTCAATAGGGAAGTGGTTAGATGACGTGGATGCTACAGGACTGTTTTGCTAGCACAGACTGGAATATGTACCGGGATTCATGCAATGTCATTGAGGGGTATACCACCTAAGTCATTGGCTTCATCAATAAGTGCATCGACGACGTCATCCCCACAGTGACCGTACATACATATCCCAACCAGAAGCCATGGATTATAAGCAACATCCACACCGAGCTAAATGCTAGATCTGCAGCTTTCAAGGAGTGGGACACTAATCCAGACGCTTATAAGAAATCCAGCCATGCCCTCAGATGAACTATCAAACAAGCAAAGCATCAATACAGGACTAAGATTGAATCCTACTACACCAGCTCTGACACTGATGTGTATCTACCAGACGAGCTAAATGCCCTTCATGCTCGCTTCCGAGGCAAACAGCACTGACGCATGCATGAGAGCACCAGCTGTTCGGGACGACTGTGTGATCACGCTCTCCATATCCAATGTGAGTAAAACATTTGCAAGACCGCTGGGCCAGACGGATTACCAGGACATGTACTCAGAGCATGCGCGGACCAACTGGCAAGTGTATTCCCTGACATTGCAACCTCTCCCTGACCGAGTCTGTAATACCTACATGTTTCAAGCAGACCACCATAGTACCTGTGCCCGAGAAAGCAAAAAGGTAACCTGCCTAAATGACTACTGCCCCGTAGCACTCACGTCAGTAACCATGAAGTGCTTTGAAAGGCTGGTCATGGCTCACATCAACACCATCATCCCGGAAACCCTAGACCCACTCCAATTTGCATGGTATCCCAACAGATCCACCGATGACGCGAATTTGTCACCTATGTGAGAATGCTGTTCATTGCCTACAGCAGTGTTCAACACCATAGTGCCCACAAAGCTCGTCACTAAGCTAAGGACCCTGGGACTAAACACCTCCCTCTGCAACTGGATCCTGGACTTCCTGACAGGCTTCCTCTAGGTGCTAAGGGTAGGCAACAACGCATCTTCCATGTTGATCCTGAACACGGGGGGCCCTCAGGGGTGCGTGCTTAGTACCCTCCTGTACTCCCTGTTCAGCCACAACTGCATGGACAAGCACGACTCCAACTACATTAAGTTTGCTGACGACACAATAGTGGATGCCTGATCACTGACAAGACAGCCTATAGGGAGGTTAGAGACCTGGCAGTGTGGTGCCAGGACAACAAACTCTCCTCTAACGTGAGCAAGACAACAGAGCTGATAGTGGACTACAGGAAAAGAAGGGCCGAATACGGCCCCATTCACAAGGCTGTAGTGGGGCGGGTTGAGAGTTTCAGGTTCCTTGGTGTTCACATCACCAATGAACTATCATGGGCCAAACACACCAAGACAGTCGTGAAGAAGGCACGACAACACCCTTCCTCCCTTAGGAGACTGAAAAAGATTTGGCATGGGTGCCCAGATCCTCAAAGTTCTACAGCTGCACCATCGAGAGCATCCTGATCAGTTGCGTCACCGCCTGGTATGGCAACTGCTCGGCATCCCAGTGCATCATTAGGGCCAAGCTTCCTGCCATTCAGGACCTATATACTAGGCGGTGTCAGGGGAAGGCCCCAAAAAATTGTCAAAGACTCAAGTCACCCAAGTCTGACTGTTTTTCCTGCTACCGCAAGGCAAGCAGTACCAGAGCGCCAAGTCCAGGTCCAAAAGGCTCCTTAACAGGTTCTACCCACCAAGCCACAAGACCACTGAACAATTAATCAAATGGTCACTGGACTATTTGCATTCACCCCCCTTTGTTTTTACACTGCTGCTACTGGCTGTTTATTATCTATGCATAGTCACTTTACTACATTCATGTACAATCATCTTGACTAACCTGTACCGCCGCATATTGACTCGGTACCCGCTGTACATAGCAGTAAATATTTTCATAACTCTTTTTCTTTAACTGCATTGTTGGTTAAGGGCTGTAAGAAAGCATTTCACAGTAACGTCTACACTTGTTGTATTACACGCATGTGACAAATAGCATTTTATTTGATCCTGTACACCGGGGTAAATACCTGGTTTACAAAGTCTTGCCTATATTAGTCAAAAGACAAAAACCATGTATAAACAGTGGCCCTCAAAGACTAGAGTTTTACATTCATAGATAGCAACTTCTATTAATGATATCTACCATGTTGACTTCCCTAGAAATGTCCTGGTGTGTACTGTAGGTTATGTATCCAAAATTTAGGGTGTCCACCAACTCTGCCTAGAGTGGGTAAAAACGCGCTATGGTGATGAAATATAAACTTCCTTATGTTATAAAAAAAATACATTTTACCAAGACAAATATGATTTTTCATGTTCTGAAACGTTCAGTGGTCTCTAACATATCAAGATTATATCCAAAAAGTGTTATTTCGTAACCTAATACATCCATAATAAGCACCTAACTCTGTTGACGTATCGGTGCAGGTTTCTCATAACTTTTGATAATTTTACATTTTGTGGTCATTGTCTTCAAAAGTGGTTTTCGCGGATCGCAAAAAGCTAAATGATCATGACACGAGCTGAATTCAAATGTAAAGGCTTTGAAAATCAAAAGCTTGGTATTGACTAATTTCTCCGTTGACATGAGATTTTTTGAGAAAGCTTACAAAAAGAACAGGGATTTTGAATTAATATTAAAATCGTATATTAAAATATCGCAAACTCGATATCCCTCTAACCTCTATATTGCTTTATTCGAGAAGATGAGTTCAACAGGAAAATGAGCCAGTCAGGTAGCCAGCAGACTTAATTATTGCACAGAATCCAGCCAAATTGACGCGATTTTCCTGATAATTTGCCACTTTTGGGTTTGCCACTATGATATTGTCATAGACTGAGCACACAGCAATCATCATAGCTAGCTCGCATCATAACATTGGGCTGTTAATCTGCGCCAGAAACTCCCAACATTTTTGCGCAAAATTCTGGTCTACTGTCTGCTCGTTAGCTGGTGGTAGCTATGCCAGCGACAATACAAATTACGTACGAAAGAAATGACTCATGGTGCAAATTCCAGGTCAGAAACTGGTCAACAACATGTTCGACTACCCTGGCCATATGTGGAGCGCGGTTGGCGAACGGAGTCTGCTTGAGCACTTGTCGTTGTTTTTTCGCATATTGTTGTGGCAACGAGACTCGTTCTTATCATCTGAATCACATAAATAGGTGATGCTATGTTTGTCCGCTTTCTTTAGTTTACAACAGAAACTCACAAATGTGCAATAATATCACCCATGACTGAGCAGGACAAAGGACCGAGGGCTTCCCAAACTGGCGCACATTTACGCATCAACCAACTAACGAAAATGGCGCAAACTCAGGCAGATTATATAACCTCGTATTACATAAATACATAATTGTAAGGACACGGGCGACATTCTCTTACCTTTCAATATGGCTATAATGACTCGTATTTTTTAACTGGATGAATTAGTCGTGTTTAAATCGGGATAAAGCCCGGTGAAGTTTCCCTCCTGAAAAAACACCCGTTCCTGCCCAAGCCAAATAACAGGACCAGTAACATAGGCAATCTCCCAACCGCCTGAAAATAATTCTAAATGAAGTGGGTGTTCTGCAGGGATCGATGTGATTATGGTACGTTACTAGTTTGTGTTAATTGAAATAACTAACAATTAAGTGGTACAACGTTCATAATGTGGTCTGCATTGATTTGGGCACAATTTGCATTCGTAAGTGACAGCTGATGAAGATGGCCTTATTACTATGTTATGCAATATGTGCATATCAATTAGATAATTTTAGATTTAGTCCCAAAAATGCAATAACAAATAAGCTCAAACCGGCAATTTCGTAGACCACTAAAGATTTAAAGGTGCAGTACGAGCATTTTTTTAATAAATAACACTAGAGGGCGCTATTGTTTACGTTTATCAGTTCCATAAATTGACGCTTGAGAAAACAAAATGTTATTTCGAATCCATTGCTTATGTTTAGTCTACCACACAGGGTGCTATGAAGTTTGTAGGTTACCTTGTTTCCTTCTCCATTTAAGACAGTCTTTTGTCACGAGTGAGTGTCAAAATGCCTCAAACAAGTTTTTGGACTTGTCTTTTTATACCTCATCTCATATTCAACTGTGTAGCTTTAAGTTACAATTGATCATTTTATTGAAGAATTGATGTCTGCTGATGTGTAATTCAGACAATCAAACAAAAAAATCTGAGTGCACTGCTACAAACTGCATTAAAATACACACACACATACCAAATGTGAAAGACAAACCATTTTATTGGACTTACCCTATGCAAGACCATAAATCTATCCCTGTAACATTAGTTATTTTAAACATTGCATAAAACATGGTACTAGTCAGAAGTGACTGATGTAGTGATGACATGATAATCTTTGATATCAACAGCATCATCATTCTGATTAAGGAATAATAGGCCTAAATGTGACCATCTTCAATCATGCATCGCAGTATTCTGTGATGAAGTAACCAGCTGACTCATAATATACTGGGAACTTGACTGGATACTTTGGTGCACAAAATATAATTGTTATTTCTCCAAGGCATGTAGTCTAGCAGTGAGGAGAAGGATGCTGCTGAGGAAGTAGGGCAGCCAGCTTATACAAGCCAGACCAAAGTACAGACTGCTAAGGTTAAGATGGAACCAAGTAAACTAAACCAAAAAAGAATCTCACTGCAACAAAACTCATTAGACCAAAACTAGTCTCATCGAGCTGCCTGAACGTGTCACCATTCCACTTATAATCACGATCACAAAAAAAAGTTTCAAATTTAAAATCTCACAGAATTTGGGCAGTACCATTTAAATTTTACATAGTCTGTCCTCAAGAGATTACTTGCACTTTGAAATGTATATGATATGTAAACATAAATTAACAGTAACTATCAACATGTGTTTAAAATTAATCTGGAGTGGGGAGTGCTTGTTTTCTTTGTGCCAGTCAAAACAAGTCAGGATCTGTTAAGGTATGTGAGGGTGTGCAAGATCTCTGGAAGGCTTCAGAATACTATAGCAAATGTAAACATAGCCAAGCGCCGGCAAAACACCCGCTCTTATTTGATTAGAAATTATGAAATCTGCAAAGAAGTTCACTTTATAAGCCCTTGTGTGTATAAAAAAAAAAAAAACATGCATCCATCCAATAACCTTTAATTATATAGAATTATTACATGAAAAGAGAGTGTGGGTGTGTGTGAGAAAGGAGTTGTGTCTGTGTCCTGCTGCACAGTGTGCCTGCAGCCAGAAATGTTGTTTTCTTATCATCTCGACACTAAAAGTTAATGTGTAAGCTGCACATAAGACATTGTATTTGGTCATCACTGCATGGGAAAAGGCAACACTATCAAAAGTTAGACGTTAATGAAATATCGAACAGCACAATGCCACATCTCAGGCCAGAAACAACTCAGTGTGTGTGTGTATATATATATATATTTTAAAAATTAAAAAGTCCTGCAGTATTTCCCCTTAACAGTGTTGCAGTATAAGGAAAGCATTGTGCACAGTGTTCCTCCTATTGTAGAGCTTGAAATGCTGTGTATGAAGTCTCCACAATACAAAATGCCTCAAAGAAGGTGTAGATTTCCAAGACAAATACATCTTTGTACAACTTAACAGTCAACGTCTGAGCCAAGGTATATCTCCTCTTATTGGATATCAAAAGACGTTCCAGGTCTGTTCTAACTAAAGCAGATATTGAGCATCAATAATTGAAATCCTGATTTACAAATCTTAATATGCAGAGACCTCTGTACAAACGCCGCAAAACTCGAGTCAACATAATTTAATTGTCAAGACTTTCTAGCCTGTAAGATCCAGTACAACAACGTACATTTGTAGTTGTGTTTAACTATACAATGTACAAAACGTGCAGTTCGAGTTAAATATGAATATTGGAATTTTTAGATTATGTACATCAAAAAACCTAAGGATATTAAAAGATATTCCTTCACCGTTAGTCCCCAAAAAATATTAGCACACCCCAACCTTTCAAAATGTACCCTCTAAAAATACAAAGGATAAACCAGTTAAGGAAGTATTAAGTGTTTGAAACCTAAATGAATTTCTCTAAAAAATATTTTAATCTACTGACAGTACAGGTTTAAGCTTGATAATATAGATAGACCATCATGATCCCTTACAAGATTCCCTTGAGTTAGAATGTGTAAGAAACTCAAAAGTAGCCCCTGAGTGAATCATTGGCCGTGTATGACCATGTTTTATAGCATAAAATATTTAAATGATTATAATTCATCATTTGTTGGAAAACTTGTCACTAATTTAAAAAAAATCCAGTTTAACTGTACAGGCACAAAAAGTCTGTAAACAGACTTATTTACATAATAAAATATAAAATGGAGTAAAAACAAACAAATGTAAGTCCCTCTCGACTAATGTCTTCTCTGTTGAGTGAAAGGTTCTTCCTCGTCAATGATATGTTTGCATCTTTATACCTGGAGCTCGTAATACTGATCCGTCACATTCGGGATCCCCTCTCCTGAAGAATCTGCAAAGGCAAAAGGCATTCAAATCAGTTAATGTTAAAATGAAATGTAAAAACATATTCCTGCAATTACCTAACTGTAAATTAGAAACTATCCTACAGCAGGCTCATATCTAAATATGACGGGCATACAGTATGTTAGAAGTAATGAGTTTGATCATTAAGTCTGGTATCTGCGAATGGGTCACACACAGGAGTAGAGGGAAAGGATATGTTTAGGGGTTTTCTAAGATAACCACACCATCCAGGCCAGCAATATAAAGCAAATACACTGAGTGTACAAAACATTAAGGATACCTGCTCTTTCCATGACTGACCAGGTGAAAGCTATGATCCCTTATTTATGTCACTTGTTAAATCCACTTCAAATCAAAGTAGTTGAAGGGGAGTAAAAGACAAGTTAAAGAAGGATTTTAAAGACTGGAGACATGGATTGTGTGCCATACAGAGGGTGACAAAAGATTTAAGTGCCTTTGAACTGGGTATGGTAGTATGTGCCAGGTGCACCGGTTTGTGTCAAGAACGGCAACGCTGCTGGATTTCACACTCAACAGTTTCCCGTGTGTCTCAAGAATAGTCCACCACCCAAAGGACATCCAGCCAACTGTGGGAAGCATTGGAGTCAACACGGGCCAGCATCCCTGTGGAACACTTTAGACACCTTGTAGAGTCAATGCCCCGACGAATTGAGGCCGTTCTGAGGGCAAAAAGGGCTGCAACTCAATATTAGGAAGGTGGTCCTAGCGTTCGGTATGATCAGTGTATTTGCACATGCTAAATGAAAAGCTTGACAGGTGTAGTCAACCTTGGTCCTAAAGAGTGTGTTGAACCAGATGATGTCAGAGGAAGGCCCTAAAAATTGTCAGACTACAGCCACCCTAGTCATAGACTGTTCTCTCTGCTACCGCACGGCAAGCGGTACCGGAGTGCCAAGTCGAGGTCCAAGAGGCTTCTAAACAGCTTCTACCCCCAAGCTATAAGACTCCTGAACAGTTAATGAAATGGCTAACCAGACTATTTGCATTGCCCCCCCCCCTTCTACTCTGTTATTATCTATGCATAGTCACTTTAATAGCTCTACCTACATGTACATATTACCTCGACACCAGTGCCCCACACATCGACTTTGTACTCCCTGTATATAGCCCCGCTATTGTTATTTACTACTGCTCTTTAATGATTTGCAATTCTTCTTACTTTTTTGTTGGTATTTTCTTAACTGCATTGTTGGTTAAGGGCTTGTAAGTAAACATTTCACTGTAAGGTTGTTGTATTCGGAGCAGGTGACAAATAACATTTGATTTGAAAGACGAAGTGACTGAAAGCCTGACAGGACCAAAATCCCAGACACAATCCTCTCATGGACCAGGGTTACAAGCACCAGGGCGAAGACACATGGTGGAGTTATGGAAAGAAAAACGTAAGAATACGAGAGTCGAAAGAAAGGAGGGGCAGGAGTTAGGAGGGCAGCAGAGCTGAGCTCTCACCGTTGAGTCATAAGTGCTCAACCCTAATCAGAGTCATTCATTTCATAATCCGTCTCTTCATCTTCACTCTGAGCAACATGCAGCATGCAAATGGCACAGGAAGAAGACAAGTCTTTACAAGATTGAAAATGAATGGGGAGAAAATGTCAAGGGTAAAGTGGGGTGGGGAGGGGGGACAACATATGGGATTGTGTAAATGTTACAAAAAACATTCACCTTCTAACTAACATCAGTCCAATGAAGACTCTCTGACTGGGGATGCATCACTAACCAGGTTTCCATCAAACCATTCCATGCAAATGAATTACCTGATGCATAAAAACTCACAACAGGACTGAGGGAAACAGCAGATGTGTGTAAAAATGTCCCATTGCCGACAAAACATTCTAGACAAAGTGGGATCATTTTTTGGTTGGTGAATTTTTTTGTGACAAACTTGGAGTCACGCAATGATATGTTAGGTTGTACTACCAATACCACATGGAAAAGCATTAAGAGTTCATATGCAGATTAAATAAGGTTTGATGAACTTCATGGTGGTTAAATGATGGACAGTGATGAGCTTGATGCAAATTTTCTAATAAATATTGGAGGGTATTATTTGAATGCTGGTGACATGATCTGTTTGGCTGCCAATTACAAATGATACTGCTCTTATCCATCCCTCATTATATAACCTATCCTGTCCACTTTTTCAGTTGAACTGTTGTCAAGAGCGCATACACCAATTTTTTTAATGCAAATTTAAAAAAACTTGCACTAAAATCTGTCACCAATTGGATAGAAACCTAGCTGACTACTATTACACCTCTTGGACTTGATTCTCAAAAGTTCTAGCCTCCATCACTCTACTCAACAAATTGGATGCAGTCTATCACAGTGCCATCTGTTTTGTCACCAAAGCCCCATACACTACCCACCACTGCGACCTGTACGCTCTCGTTGGTTGGCCCTTGCTTCATACTCGTCGCTAAACCCACTGGCTTCAGGTTATCTACAAGTCTCTGCTAGGTAAAGCCCCGCCTTATCTCAGCTCACTGGTCACCATAGCAGCACCCACTCGTAGCATGCGCTCCAGCAGGTGTATCTCACCTGGGCACCCCCAAAGCCAATTCCCCCTTTGGTTGCCTTTTCTTCCAGTTCTCTGCTGCCAATGACTGGAACGAACTGCAAAAATCACTGAAGCTGGAGACTCATGTCTCCCTCACCAGCTTTAAGCACCAGCTGTCAGAGCATCTCACAGATCACTGCACATAGCCCATCTGTAAACAGCCCATCTATCTACCTCATCCCCATACTGTATTTATTTATCTATCTTGCTCCTTTGCACCCCAGTATCTCTACTTGCACATTAATCTTCTGCACATCTACCATTCCAGTGTTTTATTGCTATATTGTAATTACTTCGCCATGGCCTATTTATTGCCTTAACTCCCTTATCTTACCTCATTTGCACACACTGTATATAGACTTTTTTTTTTTTTCTACTGTATTATTGACTGTATGTTTTGTTTATTCCATGTGTAACTCTGTGTTGGTGTGTGTCGAATTGCTATGCTTCATCTTGGCCAGGTCGCAGTTGCAAATAAGAACTTGTTCTCAACTAGCCTACATGGTTAAATAAAAGGTGAAATAAAAACTTAGCAAATATATTTAAAAAAAATAAATATATATATATATTTTTTTTTTTACATTTAAAAATATTTTTTAATCGCAACATTTGGACATTGACGGGTCGGAGGGAAGGCTACTTTCACATCTAGTAAGATTCACTTGCAATCGAGCTGATATGCCCTCTCTTAAGCGGTCTCTGTGATTGCTTTGCTCTGTCCCAAAGTGACATTTAAATCTGATTTAATCTAAGACTTCTTGGGGGCTTTCACACCAAATTGTTTTGGAGCAATTTCCCCCTTAGTTTGGTTCGTTTGGACTGGTGTGAACACTATCCGGAGCGCACTAAACAATGCACCGTGGTTCATACAAAAATGGCGGTCTTGGTCAGATTCCATTTGCACCATGGTACGGTTAGCTGCAGGTGTGAATGCAGTCCGGACCAAACAGAGGAAAATAACCAGAGGCGTGCAGTAGGCCGATTATTGGTTGTTTGACTGTAAGCTTTTGATGAAATGCAAGCAGAAGCCTATCATAACTTAATATTTCTGAAACATTGTAAGTAGCACTGCATTTATGGACGCATCTGATGCAGATTAGGGAAGACTGCAAGTGAATCTTACTTGAAGGCTATAGCTCCAATCAAGCTGATATGCCTTCTCTCATTGCCTGCCTGCCCACCTCCCATTTACCTCTGAGGCTATTGTGCCATTATCTCCCACATGTTGTTGGAAGACCAAAGCGAAAGACATATGAAGTTTGGGACACACAAGTTATGCTTCTTGATAGTCAGATGGATTTAACGTTAGAATTTTTCTCCAAAAAACAAATTACTTGCATGAACACGTGTTTTTTGGTGGGGCATTTTAGTTTGTTTGACATTTGGCAATATGAAACCAAATTAACCAAAATGAAAAAAATACAACACAACAAATAATCCAACTGATTCAAACTATAGCTCAAAACTGTGTGTGAAAACACCCTTAAATCGCAGCCTATTTGCAACAATTCAATAGAATTACCAAATCTGGGACTAGAAGGAGCCTGATGAAAATAAGTGAGTGAAGCATGCCCTGGAGGACTGGGCACCTGCAGATGAGACTAGAAATTCCCACAGCTAGGCCTGCTAATTTGATCCAAAAGCCCTCAGAGAATGAACTTCCCCACTAATAGTCCCAGTAATCCTCAAGCCCATGTTCAAGGTCCTACGAACATGGATGTTACGGATACAGTTATCCTGTGTGTGTGTGTGTGTGTATCCTGTGTGTGTGTTTCTTTTCTCTCCTTCTCCCCTCACAGGTGAAAATCATCACTCCCCAATCAGTCAACAATCAATCATCAATCAGAAGACACACCTCCTCCTATTTCCTACCCTATCACAGTTCCTTCCCCATGGTTTAAAAACCCCATCATTTGTTTGCTCTAGAGCGCAATCTCTCTGTAAATGCCATGTCTGTAGGTCTCTGTGTTTCACTCTTGCTTTGTGTCTTAACCTCTCTTTTGTTTGAGCACCTCCATAGCACTTTGTCATCACCTGTGAGTATTGTTTTTGGTTATGGTGTTTGTTTGTTGCTGGTGGGAAAAGGGGGAAACCAAGACAAGTCGCCCATGGGCATACACTACCCGTAGGTGAACTTGGTTAAATACACTAGTTAGAACTGGGCGGACCACCCACTGTATTTTTGGTTAGTTAGCTGTTGTTAAAGTAGGCTAGTCTAGCTTAGGGGTGTTTTTGTATATTTATTATTTCTTTCCTTGGGTCCAGCTCAGCCCATTTTCCTGCTTCCCCCCCATTACCGTGTGTTTATAAATAAACCTGGAGTTTGACGGTAGATTTCTGTTGTCGTGGTTATTTCGTTCACACTTTTACTTTGTCACAATAATAATTTGCATGAGTTATGTTACGGGTCTCATTACCATCCCCCCTAGACTGTCGGGCCAAAAGGGATTCGTAACAATGGATATTTGATTTTGGGGGAGGTGGTTCGGTCTAAGGTCAAATCTAACATTTCATCAATCTTGTAAAAATGCACGTAGGCCTGAGTGTAGTCTGACTGATAGCTTTACACTAACATAACTGTCATTTTGATTTAGACACAATTGTTGAAAGTAAATGTTAACTGCTATGAAAAAGGACTTGGCTTGATTCAATCGCTAACTTAACTAATTGACCAATGTTTTATACTTTTCAGAAAATACAAAATTCGCATTTATTAATTACTCTGTGCAGCAGTCCAAACCCATCTTCTTTAAAATGGACTCCTGAGCATTTACATCAGCAAACCAGGGCCATTTATCACTGTCCCATAAAAGCAAGGTTAGTAAATGTGGTACATTTAGACATCCAGAACAAGCCACTATTCAGACAAGCTTGTCATGGAATTCTCACTTGCCTGACTGCCGGTGTTCACACTCACCTTGGCTTTCTCACTGGGCTCACTGTTTGTGCCGTATGATTGGTTGTGCAGCTCCTTGGAGACCACACAAAGGAACTCAGATTGGTCTTCATTTCCGTAGTTATAAGAGGAGCCAATGCTGACCAGCTGGGGGGGTGAGAGGAGAGAGAGAGAGAGCGAGCACAGAAATAATTAGCTTCAGAGACAAAATGAGGACAGAAAGTAGGTTACAGTGTACTTAGATAACAGAAATGTGATGACTTTGAACAGTAATAAAAAGCATTAGATAATAGGTAGAAAACATGAGAGCTTGAAACAGTTCAGAACACAATGTGAATTGGCTATAGGCGTCGGTAATATACCGTACACCGGGGTATATGAAATTAGGCACTTAAATGGTTTTCCAATACCGTCAAAACTATTACGTTTATTTATAATAATAAAAGTTCATATTTATAGCTACATTCAAGTAAATACCTGCAGTCAACTTGTGCGATACGTAAGGAGATAAAGATTGCGTTCCTCATTTCCCCATTCACAACTTTTCATTATGAAGCTTACTGGTAGTCCCCAATCACATGGAGTTTGTTTACAAGCACACCACGACGAGACCAGAGCCTTGTGAGTCACTCACTGCTGTTCAGCCAGGTGATCTAGTTACAGTATGGAATGCACAACTAAAATGTCAGAGTGCACCCATCAGACCAACGTCACCTAAATTTATTTACTATTAAGTGAGTACTGTATTTATACCTGGAATATCAGTTTAACAGGAAATGTTCACAAATAGCTGGAGTGGGTCTTTAAAGGGTTAACTTTTTAAGGACAAAACTTAGACAGGGATAACAGATTGTTAAACAAACATGCGGACGGTGAGGTGATGTCATGCAAATCAACACTGAGTACTTCGGCCTACAAAATACATGTGACAATGTCAGACAAACACCTGTTCCTCCTCTTAGTCAAATGCGTTTAATTTGTGTTCAGCCAGTCATGTGTACAGTACAGTGTACTCTGTGGGTGTTCATGTCTCGACATGCCCGGCCTCATTAGCCACTTCTGCAGGAGCCGTGTTGTTCCCAAGAGATGTAATACTCTTGCCTCCTGTGTGAGACGCTACTCTATAAAGATGCTAAATGTTATAGCTACCAGCTACTGTACAACCAGTGTCAGTTCTCACCCATCGATACCCATTCAAGTCCAACGATATGGTCAAAACCTCAACTGAAACCAAATGCGTCTTAAAGTGCAGTCAACTTGCAGTTCACTTGTTTTCTGAGGTAACTCTGAATAAGCATTCATACACCACACCCCGCTGCACCACTCGGCAGCCTAAGGCACTGCATCTCAGTACTAGAGGCGTCATTACAGATCCTGGTTCGAATAAAGGCGGAATTGCAACTGGCCGTGATTGGGAGTCTCATAGGGCGGCACACAATTGGCCCAGCGTCGTTTGGGTTTGCTCGGGGTAGGCCGTCATTGTAAATAATCATTTGTACTTAACTGACTTGCCTAGTTTAAATAAAGTACGTTTAAAAAACGTGATTCAAGAACCTTTCTCAACCAATCTAGCATGGATGATCCGTGGACATAGCAAGAGTATTTAGAAACTTGAAGGCAGCCCAGGATCGGGTTCAGTAGCACAAATTGAAGAAAAAGATCAGAAAAAGGTGTGAAACTGGGTGGTACTCAACTTTTCCAATAAAAACAAACGTCTACATTTTCTGTTGGAAAACGTGTCCTAATGAACATCCCAGGACTGAGTGGCTCTGAATGAGGAGTAATTGGTTACATATCCCCAGACGACTAGGCTCACTGCTGCTGAGCCTTAAGCTTAGGTCAAGTATGTGTTTTAAGGTGTTTCCCGTCTGACCCTTGTAAGACTATTAGTGACATTCCAGCTGTCTGGGAGATCCAGTGATCCTCTCAACACAGGGACAGTGGGGCCAGGGGAGACTCAATACTCTTGGGATCTACAATGCAGCAGAAATGTTTTGATGAATTTACCACAGGTGGACTCCAAGTTGTAGAAACATCAAGGATGATCAATGGAAATAGGATTAGCCTGAGCTCAATTTCAAGTCTCATAGCAAAGTGTTTGAATACTAAGGTAAATAAGGTATGTCCATTTTTTATGAATGAAAAAAACATTTTGCTTTGTCATTATGGGGTAGTGTGTGTAGATTGAGGATTTATTATTAATTTATTTTTACTTAATCCATTTTAGAATACGGCTGTAACGTAACAAAATGTAGACAAATCAAGGGGGTCTGAATACTTTGAATGCATTGTATGTTAAAGATGGTGGTCCCAAAAATGTCCTCTTAAGACAATACATCGTCAAGAAAAACATGTAAATAACGAGTATTACCAGAAAACTGACAACATAGTCAAACAGACACAAAGGGTGCAGTGTTCATTTGGGTCTTTGTTGGACAAACAGTACACATCTTAAAATCAACTCAAAATGGCCACCTTGTGTGCATAAAGCTGGGATACAGAGGCCAAAAGGGTTATGAATGGGTACATAGGAGACATGGAGTCACCAGCCCAAGGACAGAACATTATGGGACACCTTTCCACTGTGGTTTAGGAAAGTAGACACCTCCCCTTTCACAATTCAGCAGAAACTGACTTCTGGGCCCACCCATAACCTATACTGACAAGCTGCAACAACCAATCAGAGCAGAGGGATGCCCAGATTACATAGACACTGAAGAAAAAAAAGAATATTTCAAATTAATGGATTATATTGGTTTGGGTGAGGAAAGTACAAATAAAAGAACATTTTTCTCCTTGTGGTGGGAGTCAGCGTTACCTGCTCAAACTTCCAGCCGTCTGACATTGTGGACACCATCTGGGTGAGCTCCTCCTCTTGGCACTGCAGCACCCGGTACACATGCTTCACTGGAGCCTGGGGAGAGAGAGAGCTTTACCTGACCCATATGCATTGGGTGTATAACCCATTAGGACGTCCACTCACGTTGCTCAAAATGACAAAAGAAACATTTAGATAAGTTGCATGTTCTGTTTCGATGCATTAAGTAACGAAGCAGCCAATAAAAAGTTATATTCAAAAATTTGCCAACATGCACCTCGACACTGGTGCCCCCGCACATTGACTCTGACCGGGTACCCCCTGCTATTGTTATTTACTGCTGCTCTTTAATTATTTGTTACTCTTATCACTTACTCTTTTGTTTTTCTTTTTATTCGGTGCATGTGACAAATAACATTTGATTTTGATTTGAAAACACCATTCTAAACAGGCAACTGGATATCGGTTCCATATGCAACAACTAGGATGGGTTGCTAATATGACTAGGATTGTGCCTTTGGCTTCTAGACAATGAAATAAAGTTGATATGAAAACCAATAGAACAGGATATAAATGGCATAGCGGTGAGTCCAATAGGGAAGTAAAGGTACATTGTCTACACAGAAATAGAATCATTCAAAATACTTAACAGAAAGCATGACTGCCACAAAAAAACAGCTGTGGATTGTTTCAAATCACAATAGACCTAGCTGATTATTCAGTTGCAGCTGTCAGTGAAAAGCATCTAAGATGCGTCTTGATTCTAATTTAAAGTGTTGAGAGAAAAAGGGGAGGGGTGTGTTGAAGATATAGACGAGTCGCTCTCCAGAATGGGTCAGCTGTCTCCCACCAATTCTTGCACATTCATTGGGCGACTCGTATACTCTTGGATGATTTACCATTTTTGGAGTGAAAAAATTATTTGCAGAGTTCACAACCTGCTACACTTGTGAGAGAAACAAGTTTTGGTTTAGTTCATAACCATTTACCAGATTTGTCTTTTGTTTGTGAGCAATGAGCATGTCTGCTTTCTATGTCCTGACAATGCGGTAGGAAAATGATGTGAATATATTGAAGCAACATCAAGACATCAGTCAGGAAGTGAAAGCTTGGTCGCAAATGGGTCTTCCAAATGGACAATGACCACAAGCATACTTCCAAAGTTGTGGCAAACTGGCTTAAGAACAACAAAGTCAAGGTATTGGAGTGGCCATCACAAAGCCCCGACCTAAATCCCATAGAAAATTTGTGGGCAGAACTGAAACAGCGTGTGCGAGCAAGGAGGCCTACAAACCTGACTCAGTTACACCAGCTCTGTCAGGAGGAATGGGCCAAAATTCACCCAACTTATTGTGGGAAGCTTGTAGAAGGCTACCCGAAACCTTTGACCCAAATTAAACAATTTAAAGGCAATGCTATCAAATACTAATTGAGCATATGTAAACTTCTGACCCACTGGGAATGTGGTGAAAGAAATAAAAGCTGAAATAAATCAAATCTCTACTATTATCCTGACATTTCACATTCTTAAAATAAAGCGGTGATCCTAACTGACCTAAGACAAGGAATTTTCACTAGGATTAAATGTCAGGAATTGTGAAAAATACGTTTAAATGTATTTGGCTAAGTTGTATGTAAACTTCTGACTTCAACTGTATATGTCTTTATTTTAGTTTGAAAAATCTGTCCAACAATCTCCCCCTTGATAATCACCAGTCCTCAGTGTGAAAGAGCAATGATAGTTATAGGCCTACTACTGCATTGGCCTACAGTCTGAGTTCCATGCGCTCATTTCTTTAGCCACCAATGGATTAGTGTATCAATGTTAACTGAGCTTTTTGGTATTTGAATTCTGATTTCTATGATAAACTACATGACAATGAATTTGCGAAATGAAAACGTTATTGAAATGAAACTGTTCCCCAAAAACATGAAAATCATAACTGGCACACATAACGGTAGGATAAATTGTAAGCTTCCCCAAACTTGAGACTCATGAGCCGCCTATGAAGTTTTTGCCTATAGGCTACTCATAATATGAAATAAAACATTCAGGTCTAAGTATTTTTCAAAACGCACACTGCCTCCAACTCACATTGTAAAGTGGTGGGTGACACGCTGGTAGGCTGCTTCCTGCAATTGAATGGGAGGCGCGCTTCAATTACCAGTTGAGAATTAAAAACAGTAGCTCTTCTTAATCACGCACCAAAACGTTTAACACGATTTCATTAAATTGTTGCGCAATGAATGTACTTATAAAAGCACACGTTTTACTCCAGCAACCAGCTGAGGCACTGCAGGAGAAATCCTGCTCAAAATAGGCTTGGTATGCTGTGTGGGTGTGACAGTTGTGTTGGATAAATAAGGTACACATGAAAATACACAGGCCAAATTAATTCAACTAATGATGCAAATTAACCTATAAACCAATAAGCATGATGGTCAAATGTATTTCCATCGACTGGTATTGCCATCAATTAATAAAAAGCATTATTTAGCAATGGGATTTATTTTCTCCCGGCCCTTTTGGCCAACAGTTTTATTTATCGGCTTTTTTTTGTTGCTAGCAATTGAAAGTCAACGGAAAGTCAACAGACAGACATGTGCACAGAGACAGAGGCACAGAGACAGAGGCACAGAGACAGAGAGATACTGAAGCATGGGATAGAGCAGGTGCATTTACTCTAACAGTGGACTCAGCCAAGGCCAGGAACCCCCAAAGTGATAAAAATCACAAGATGGCACCGAAAGATAGGAGCTAGAAGCAGAACTGCCCTAAGCAACTTTGCAAGATTTAGTTTTTTTGTGCACAAGCATTTCACTACACCCGCAAAACATGTGTATGTGACAAATAAAATTGATACAGGTTTAAAATAAATGAAAATAAAATCAATAGAGCACAATGTGTCAATTGAGAAGTTCACCTACCTGTAATGTTTTGCAGTCACGTTCCCTGATCTTGTCCTTGAGGAGCTTTATTAATGATGTGATATTGTAGAATTCGGCTTCCTCCAAGACACCTTCAAAAACACACATTTAGAATCTATCCTGGCAAGAATGATCAACATACTGAATGGACTGCTACAGAGAATACTTGAAAGCTGATATTGGAAACCAACTGCTTCACTGTGCACCTTGGCAGTAATATGCATATCACATGCCCAGTCTTACCTTCCTCAGCCAGGTCCCTGTTGAGCACCAGCTTGCCATGCCTCAGGTAGTTCAGCACCGGCCCAAAGTATGTGGGGTCTCGGTCTATAAGATATGCACCAGTGTCATCCTGAAAATGGAACAGAAAGAAAAAGACTTACAATTCACCGTTGTTGGATGATGAAGACCAAGTTGAGTAAAGAAAGGAAATCCACTGGCCAGCTGTTAATAGAATACATAAAACCACATCAAGTATATCAGGAAACAGAAGCCCTAACATCAGCCCATATAAATGAAGAAAGCGCCTGGGATCATAATCCCTGCATGGGTTGAACTTGTCACAAACGCTGTGGCCTTCCACAGTCGATTCTAGCCTATATTCCCATAAGGACTCCCACAGCAAGCAATCCCATATTCCTGTAAGTACTGTGATTAGAACAGCATTATCTCCTTGGGGAATAGGAGGTTAAAACAATTAGAGCAGAACAGAATGAGATTTGGAACAGGAGGCCGAATCCAGAGGGGACCAAGAGGAAAACACGACTGCACCCTCTTCAATGCAAAACAATTACGACTGCAGAATGCAACACAATCTTACATACTGTAGGCCTACAAGACGTAACAAATTACACAACCACCCTCTTCATCCATTAAAACACAGAAGTCATTGAGACAGTTTGTCAGCAACCTGCAAGTAACACCTGTCCCCTGAGAAGAGAATAAAAAGATCATTCAAGTAAGGATTAAATGGAAATGGTGTGTGGATGTCATTTACAAAAAAACAAAACGTGTGGGTGGGGGGTGGGGTGAAACACAAAACAAATGTTGTGCAAATCCACTTAATACAACAGGATGTGTGAGTTTGCATGAAGTTGAGTATTTGACTTCAGGAGTGATCTAGACAAATTGTCTGAGGCACTAGAACACACGCTTCATTTTCATACTTTCCAGGCCTTGGTCACAGCCTAACAAACCTAGGCAAACTCCAACGGACACACATACATCTATTCACAGCTACCTTCACCAGATAGACGGTCACCAAATATTGTGAAACCCAATTAGTCTTTCCTATAATGAGAAACTGTCTCAAAGCATTCTCTATGGTGCTGAACCGGAACCTTTTTGGCTGACTGGCCTCCTTTCCATGGCAAAAATACCCCAATGGAGCCCATGGGTTATGAACTAGCCTAAATGCTCAGAGTCAGTTTCTTACTCTTCTGCAGACACTAAAGTTTAACCACAGGTACACTACCGTTCAAAAGCTAGGTGTCACTTAGAAATGGCCTCATTTTTTTAAAGCAATAAAACTGGCCTTCTTAAGACTAGCCTTCACTTCTCAGAAGAATAGACTGCCGAGTTTCAGAAGAAAGTGCTTAATTTCTGGCCATTTTGAGCCTGTAATCGAACCTGCTGATGCTCCAGACACTCAACTAGTCTAAAGGCGTTTTATTGCTTCTTTAAATCAGCACAACAGTGTTCAGATGTGCTAACATAATTGCAAAAGGGGTTTCTAATGATAAACTTGGATTAGCTAACACAACGTGCCATTGGAACACAGGAGAGATGGCTGCTGATAATGGGCCTCTGTACACCTATGTAGATATTCCATAAATCAGCCATTTCCAGCTACAATAGTATTTACAACATTAACAATGTCTACACTGCATTTCTGATCAAATTTCTGATCAATTTGATGTTATTTTAAATGGACAAGAATTGTAGTGTTGTTTTCTTTAAGTTAAAAATGGGGACTTTTCTAAATGACCAAACTTATTAATGGTAGCGTATATGTGGAGAGTACAGGAGAACAGAAATAGGTCAGTTAAGACTTCCATCTTCTGGCGTAGCGGCACCTCCACAACACTTACTGACTAAAGTGCTGAGCCAGGTCCATAGTGAATACATCTATTGCCATGTTTGTACTTTGTCAATGTTCAACAATGAGGGGCCATATAAAGTTTCAGTACAGACATGCCACCTAGATGTAGAAGCATGCCTCAATGATGCCATATCTGTACATTGTCTCTTGTCGGTGTGTCAGCTCTAAGCTGCACATCTGCAAATGAGGTGAGCTCCACAGTCCTCTTTCTGTCTAATCCTTTGCCGGGACCCCCTTGAGTTGATTCATTTGGGCTGGGATCTCTGGGTGCTCATGGCCCTGTGGTTGAGTCCCCACTTGAAGTAACCCTGTTTTTGGGAGAGTGGTGATGAGAGGAGCAGTGGCTCGTGATTGATGTGGACCAACACACAAAGGGCACAGTGTTTTAAATGAAAAATAAGAGCCTCCCTCTGGGGGAGCACCGGTCAACAAAACACAGGGAAGTGGACGAAAGGACAAGGGAGAAAACCATAGGGAAATCGAGAGAAGCAGTAACAGCGTAGACAAGTAGTGATATAGAATGGGATAGGAGTAAGAAAGGGGAAAAATTGAATCAGCTAAATTAAGTGATCTCAAGTGGAGGTTGTTGTAAGACTAAGATGCTGATGGGGAGCATCCAAGAATGATCGGGAGTGATACCATAAAAGTCACTTATGACATTTGAATGAGCTCAAGTGGAAGACACACAAGGATATTCAAAGAAAGACTGACAAGTCCAATGAATAATGCAACATGCCATTGTGGGAGTAACTTAAAACTCCCATCAAACCTTCTTGAAGGACAGAAAACATCATTAATTTATACCCAGTCCATTTGAGGTCCCCAATGGCTGCACTGTCATCTAAGGCCAGATATAAAGCTAGAACCACAGGGATAGCTAGGTAAAGCCTACAGCAGCTAGATCAGCAAAGTGAACATACTGTGGTTGTAACGATATGCGCTGAGAGTCGGGAAGCAAGTTCAAGGAGTGAGTGTTTTAATAAAATAAACAAATCCAAAGCAAGAAACACGGACGCACAGACAGGAAACTGAAACAATAATGCCTGGGGAAGAAACCAAAGGGAGTGACATATTTAGGGAAGGTAATCAAGGAGGTGATGGAGTCCAGGTGAGTCTGATGACGCGCAGCTGCGCGTAACGATGGTGACAGGTGTGCGCCATAACGAGCAGCCTGGTGACCTAGAGGCCGGAGAGGGAGCACACATGACAGTGGTGAATATAAAATCGACAGTGGATGGAAAATGCCAAACCCTACACCGAAGATGGAAAAATTGCTCTTAGTTCATGAGCAAGATATTGGCAGCAAGATATACGGTCTGTTGCCAGATACATTAGCTGGGGCTGTGGCAGTCATGAAATTTGTCAGCCGGTTATTGTCATGAAAAAGACTGTCAGTCTCACAGTAAGTGCCCGTTAATTAACAAACACATTTAGAATCTTCAGGCCTCCACACCTACAAGCCTCTGATGCATGCCTTTGAAACATCTACATTTTTTTTTTTATGAATACATTTGATTTAATATATTGTACACTATCACAGTATATCCATTAGTCATATCTAAAGAAACATTGAAATGAAGAACATTTCAGAAGAACAGAATGAGCTGGCCTATGTTATAGGCTTGTTAATTTAGCTGACAAGATAAGCCATTTGTCCCTTGACATTTAGTAGTAGGTAGAATTGAACTTGTCAGGTTGAATAAAAGGATATTTTTCCCCATTAGGCCTACTGTGCAAGTGAGCATATTAAGTGGCTATTTTGAGCTTATGTGAACATTAAAACAATAATAAAATCGATAAAAACTGGTCCTATATGCTAGTTTTAGGAGTTATTTGGCAACTTTAGATGTGACGATACAAATCTCGTCTTAACAAATATCCAAACATGAGCAGCATGGTGCGACTACAGGCTATTGATTAGAGAAAGTAGAGAGAAAAAAGCATGGGCTCTGTTCCTTGCCTCAGGCTGCACTCATCAGTGATCATATTTTCACCCATCATACTATTCTCTTTCCTGAATATGTACTATTTGTTAAGATTTAGAATGGACTATTATCAAATGGGCAGGAACAGAGGCGGGGGGGGGGGATATACATGACATCTGGAGGCCATGCGTTCCCAGCCGGCCCGTTTTTTAGGCTACTTCGGGTTTATAGCAGAGCATGTGCTTAATGAGCAGCTGATAAATAAATATGACACTTATTTCTCTCCACATATCAACCACTGTTTGAGATGCATGCTCTTGCTGCCAGACATGTGATACTCCGCCCAAACTCTGAACGCCATGGGCTTTCCAACCTTGTTCCTGCAGCTACCCCGTGCTTAAATTTGGGAACCAAGTGAAATCTGTTCGGGAACATCGATAGTAACATGTATTCGCAACTAAACATATTTCACTAAACTGTTGACAGCCTTTCTGCGTGCTCGAGAAAGTTCTAAAAGAGAGATGGAAACGCAAGGTGTGGAAATATTTTGTATAACTGAAGGTAATGTATCACCCAATTAATAAAAATATAAATCCTCTTATTATTATGCTATTCAAAATAAAATAAAATAAATCACTAAATGTAGGCTAATTGTAAGCCTCCCTGCAAAACAACCAACATCATTGCCCAGGCTATACGTTCTCTCCCAGACTCATGGATATACATTTTGGAGCGTAGCATAAGGTAACCAGTCCATCCAGTATGCATAATAAAAGTCCACGCTCAAAGGCGATTGCGCAAATTTAAATTAATGTTGGAGTAAAGGCTTGTTCAATTATGTACCAAAATACATAATTTATAATAAAATTATCATTGAATCACAGCCTACTTTGCCAAACGGGTGATTTAAAAAGCGCATTCGCGAAAAAAGCACCGTCGTTGCACCAATGTGTACGTAACCATAAACATCAATGTCTTTCTTAAAATCAATACAGAGGTCTTTTTTTAACCTGCATATTTAGTTAAGAAATTCATGTTAGCAGGCAATATTAAACTAGGGAAATTGTGTCACTTCTCTTGCGTTCATTGCACGCAGAGTCAGGGTATATGCAACATTTTGGGCTGCCTGGCTCGTTGAGAACTAATTTGCCAGAATTTTACATAATTATGACATTACATTGAAGGTTGTGCAATGTAACAATATTTAGACTTATGGATGCCACCCGTTAGATAAAATACAGAACGGTTCCATATTTCACTGAAATAATAAATGTTTTGTTTTCGAAATGATATGGTCAAATCTGGAAACTATTAATGACCCAAGGCTCTTTTTTCTGTGTTTTATTATATTATAATTAAGTCTATGATTTGATAGAGCAGTCTGACAGAGGTGGTAGGCAGCAGCAGGCTCGTAAGCATTCAAACAGCACTTTCCTGCGTTTGCCAGCAGCTCTTCACAATGCTTCAAGCACAGCGCTGTCCATGACATCAAGCCTATCAACTCCCGAGATTAGGCTGGTAATACTATAGTGCCTATAAGAACAGCCAATAGTCAAAAGGTATACGAAATACAAATGGTATAGAGAGAAATAGTTCTAGAATAACTACAACCTACAACTTCTTACCTTGGAATATTGAAGACTCATGTTAAAAGGAACCACCAACTTTCATATGTTCTCATGTTCTGAGAAAGGAACTTAAACATGGCAAAAATTGTACTTTTATTTAACATTTTTTGCATTATTTAAACCAAATTGAACATGTTTAATTTTTTATTTGAGACTAAATTAATTTTATTGGTGTATTATATTAAGTTAAAATAAGTGTTCATTCAGTATTGTTGTAATTGTCATTAATATACACACACACACACACACACACACACACAAATAGTCTTGATTAATCGGTATTGCTTTTTTTTGGTCCTCCAATAATGGGTATCGGTGTTGATAAATCATAAATCGGTCGACCTCTAGTCCAGAGTCCAAAAAAGCAGATTAGTGGCTCAGTCAAGTGGAATTTTACTGCGGTCATGACTCACGACTGCCGGTGTGGCGGTAATATAGTCACCGCAACAGGCCTACCCATAGAACTATACGGCCAAGCACTGAAAGTCTCTTCAACAACTGTTGGACCAACTTCCATTGCATCATAGAGTGGATGAACTGTATTGAACAAAAATATAAAAACGCAACATGTAAAAGTGTTGGTCCCATGTTTCATGAGCTAAAATAAAAAGATCCCAGAAATGTTCCATAAGCACATTAAGCTTATTTCTCTAAAATGTTGTGCACAAACTTGTTTACATCCCTGATAGTGAGCATTTCTCCTTTCCCAGATAATCCATCCACCTGACAGGTGTATAATAATCAAGAAGCTGATTAAACAGCAGGATCATTACACAGGGGCACCTTGTGCTGGGGACACACAAAAAGACTACTACAATGTGCAGTTTTGTCACAACACAATGCCACAGATGTCTTAAATTGAGGGAGCATGCATTTGGCATGCCGACTGCATGAATGTCCACCAGAGCTGTTGCCAGAGGATTGAATGTTCAGTTCTACCGTAAGCCACATCCAACGTTGTTCTAGAGAATTTGTCAGTAAGCTCAACCGGCCTCAACTGAAGACCACATGTAACCACACCAGCCCAGGACCTCCACATCCAGCTTCTTCACCTGCATAATCATCTGAGACCAGCCACCCCTTGCACATCTGCTGAAACTGGGTTTGCACACCCAAAGAATTTTCACACAAACTGTCAGAAAGTCTCGGGGAAGCTCATCTGGGTGCTTGTCGTCCTCACCAGGCTCTTGGCCTGACTGCAGTTTGCAGTCATAACCGACTTCAGTGGGAAAATGCCCACCTTCAAATGGCCACTGGCACACTGGAGAAGTGTGCTTGTCACGGATGAATCCCGGTTTTAAAAAATTAACCGGGCAGGTGACTGACAGTGTATGGAGTCGTGTGGGTGAGCGGTTTGCTGATGTCAACATAAGCTACAGAAAACTAACACAATCACATTTCATCAATGGCAATTTGAATGCACAGAGATACCATGACGAGATCCTGGAAGCACATTATTGCACTATTCATCCACCTCCATCACCTCCTGTTTCAGTGTGATATGACATAGGGCTGTGCATTAAGGTTCTGTAGACAATTCCTGGAAGCTAAAAATGTCCCAGTTCTTCCATGGCCTGCATACTCAACATACCTGTCATCCATTGAGCATGTTAGGGATGCTCTGGATCAACGTGTACGAGAGATAGTGTTCCAGTTCCCTCCAGTATCTAGCAACTTCGCACAGCCAGTGGGACAACATTCCACAATCAACAGCATGATCAACTCTATGCGAAGATGTATAGCACTGCATGAGGCAAATAGTGGTCAGACTGGTTCTGATCCATGCCTCTACTTTTAAAAAAAAGGTTCTGTGACCAACAGGTGCATATCTATATTCCCAGTCATGTGAAATCCATAGATTAGTGCCTAATTAATGCATTTCCTTATATGAACTGTAACGCAGCAAAATGTTTTAAAACTGTTGCATTTATATTTTTGTTCTGTGTAGTAGACCAAAGTGCTTAACAAAAACCCAAAGACATGAGGGTAAACAGGGTGTAATTAGAAGGGGGAATACACATCTGAGAGGGGAAAGCCTTAAAGCGTTCCCTAATCGTTCTCCCATACACAATACAAATCCTCCTGCAGGAAATACCACGGTGGCCCACCCTTCAACGACATGAAAGTCAAACGTTTGCTGGAGCTTGAAAATGCCTAGCACTTGAAAGCTCAAAGTAGAGGTTCAAATTTCACTCCAACATTTTAAGCATCAGTTGTAAAAAAAAAAAAAATAATAAAAAAATAAAGGGTAGCTAGGGAACTTGAATCAGAGTAAGCAGCTACAGATAACAGAATTGAACAGAGGAATAGACCTTCCAGAAGTCACAAGACTGAAACTAGCACTTAGTGGAAGTCTGATCATTGTAGGGTTGGAGCAGATGCCCCTTAGTTGTACACCTAAGAACACACTGTCAAATATAACTGCTAAATAATCCACACCCATCTTATTTTTGTTTTACTACATTGATATTGATCAAAGCAACATTAGGTTTAGAGCTTGCAAGAAAGAAATCACTGTACTTGTGCAAGTGACATTAAAACTATGTGGAACCATCTCAATTTTCAAAAACATTAAACTGTTTTTTTTTTTTTTTTGGGTCTGACCTTTCCTCTGGGTTTTTTCCCCCTCTGCTTTCCTTGACCATTTTCAAGGTACAGATCATTCACCAGGTTCACAGCCGGTGCATTTAGCTGAACAATTTATGACAGATAAATGTTTCAAATTAACAGCTCCTTTTAGAAACCCCTGAAAGCTTTCCCATCATAAGAGGCCGTTAGAGTTTCATCACTGCTGGGCTGGCAAAGGGGAAATCACTGCTGTCCAGAGCACTCTAGGTGGGGAAGAGTACTGTATCGAGGAAGAGAAAGCAGCACAATGTAAAATATTTACCATCAGTCGACAGGGAGACGGTAACAGCTGACACTGCTTCTCTATCACGTGACCAACTGAGCTGGATAACTTTCGGAGCGTTACATCACCGGGCCAACATGGCATGTTCAGTCATCCATAATTATTCTTTTTTTGTAAGTTGCCAGTGTGTAGTGTGCCATCACCACAGAAGTGGTGCTGACTTTTAACTCGTTCTGTCAGTGACAGCAGCACTGTGGCATTGTGTTGAGCGGTGGCAGTTTGAAGGCAGAAGTGGAGGAATAGGGAGATAATGTTAAATATTTACCCTGCTTCCCTCACGCAGTGTGCTCAGGTGTGGAAAAAGCATGAACCCAGCACTAAATGCGCACCATGCTTCTCACACACTGTGACGAGGGCCTTCTCAGCCAGCAAATGGAGAGGAATATGAAAATAATTAGATGTGAAAAGAACAATAATTTTATGCCATGTAATTCTTTAAATATTGATGTTGCGATCAAAGGAGTAGCCTGTTCTTACATTAATAAAAGGCAGAAGTGATAAGGTCCTGTAAGCTTGTTATGGTCCTAAAGTCATTAGACAGCAGACCATCCACAGATCGGGTGCACAAATCTCAAGAGATGTATGTAGGTGTAATAACATTACTTTCAGAGAAATAAACAGGAATAAATGTCACACAAATAAAAAATAGCATATTACACACGCAAATATTTGGCCCCTTTCTGCATGTTTTTTTTTATACTGAATGTTATCAGCTCTTCAACCAAAACCTAAATATTAGATAAAGGAAACAGAGTTTTCAAATTAAAAAGGATGCTTATTTAATTAACAAAGTTATGCAACACCCCCTGTGTGAAAAAGTAATTGCCCCCTTACACTGAATAATTGGTTGTGTCACGTTTAGCTGCAATGAGCTGGAAAGTAGACCATTCCATTCTTGTAGGCCAGCTAACGTGTATTGGTGTCTGAGGGGTCTTTAGCCTGGTTTGCTAACTACCCCTCAAAGAGTGCAGTGTATAAAGTCAGGAAATCTGCTGTCTCAGCCACTGCCTGTCACAAAGGGAGTACCCCAAGGCTTAATCCTAGCTCCCACACTCTTCTTGATTTACATCAACATAGCTCAGGCAGTAGGAAGCCCTCTCATCCATTTATATGCAGATGATACAGTCTTCTACTCAGCTGGCCCCTCCCTGGATTTTGTGTTAAATGCTCTACAACAAAGCTTTCTTAGTGTCCAACAAGCTTTCTCTACCCTTAACCTTGTTCTGAACACCTCCAAAACAAAAGGTCATGTGGTTTGGTAAGAAGAATGCCCCTCTCCCCACAGGTGCGATTACTACCTCGGCGGGTTTAGAGCTTGAGGTAGTCACCTCATACAAGTACTTGGGGGTATGGTAGACGGTACACTGTCCTTCTCTCAGCACATATCAAAGCAGCATGCTAAAGTTAGAGGAAACCAAGGCTAGATTTATCATAGTCGCTCTTCTTTCACCCCAGCTGCCAAACTAACCCTGATTCAGATGACCATCCTACCCATGCTTGATTACTCTCGAGCAGCTAGATGTTCTTTACCAGTCGGCCATCAGATTTGCCATCAATGCTCCTTATAGGATACATCACTGCACTCTATACTACTCTGTAAACTGGTCATCTCTGTACACCCGTCGCAAGACCCACTGGTTGATGCTTATTTATAAAACCCTCTTATGCCTCACTCCCCCCTATCGGAGATATCTACTGCTGCCCTCATCCTCCACCCGTCCTGCCAGTCACATTCTGTTAAAGGTCCCCAAAGCGCGCACATCCCTGGGTCGCTCCTCTTTTCAGTTCGCTGCAGCTAGCGACTGGAACGAGCTGCAACAAAAACACTCAAACCGGACCGTTTTTATCTCACTCTCTTCATTCAATGACTCAATCATGGACACTTACTGTCAGCTGTGGCTGCTTTGTATGATGTATTGTCGTCTCTACCTTCTCGACCTTTGCTGTTTATGTTGACGTGTTGCTACCATGCTGTGTTGTCATGTTTTGCTGTTCTCGTCTTAGGTCTCTCTTTATGTAGTGTTGGGTCGCTCGTTGTGATGTGTGTTTTGTCCTATATTTATATTGCATTTATTTTTTAATTCCCGGCCCTCGCAGGAGGCCTTTTGGTAGACAGTCATTGTAATAAGAATTTGTTAACTAACATACCTAGTTAAATAAAAGGTTAAATAAATAAATACTGCCACCAAATGCTTCCTGTAGTCTCTCACGTCGCGGTGGAGGAATTTTGGCTCACTAATGCATGCAGAACTATTTTAACGGAGCGAAATTTGTGGGGTTTTAAGCATGAACTGCTCATTTCAAGTCCTGTCACAACATCTTGATTGGGATTATTTCTGGACGTTGACCAGGCCATCTGGGAATTTGACATGGTCTGCCAAGAGTGTGCAAAGCTGTAATCAAGGCAGAGGTGGCTATTTGAAGAAGGTAAAATATATTGATTTGTTTAAAACTTTTTGGGTTTCTACATGATTCCATGTGTGTCATTTCATAGTTGTGATGTCGTCACTATTATTCTACAATGTAGAAAATAGAAAAAATAAAGAAAAACCCTTGAATGAGTCAAACTGTCCAAACTTTTGACTGGTACTGTAACACACACTTTGCTAGCTCAATCCCTCTGGAAACAAGAATCTTGGAGTATCTGTCAGTTGTCCTGACTGCATGAGTGTACAACTCGCCCCTCCAAGCAATCTGTCCCTGGTTTACCCCAATGTGCAAAACAGTCTCGCCAACAACATGAATAATGCAGATCTCATCCTGAAGCAAGTGAGCCTGCGTGACTGAAGACCAAGCAACTCATTTCCTGAGGTGGGAAACACTACTGCGTCGGCCAAAAAACAGAGCACTTGAATTAGCCATCAATCTTTGGCACTTCCTATTCAGGGTTGGGTTGTGTAACGTGACAGAAACACATGCCTCACACTAATTCATATATTAACATTTTTTAAAAGGTGTTGGCTATAGGCTGACTATGGTTGTCCGGAATATATATTTTTATATCGAAGGCGACAATTAGTCAAACCTGCCGCCAGACAGATATCTAGAGCATTAGCGTAAGAGCCCAATCTGCATTTAGGCAGGGGATTGGGCTGGGAAGCTCCCTTTATGATCAGCTGTTCACGTTTGGGTAAACCACACCGATTTAGGCTATTGAGATTAGGAGATTTGGATGAATACATATAAATATGAAAGGAACTGAGACAACAGCGAATGTAGGGTAATGATAGAGATGAACAGTGCTAGTAGGCTAGATGAGAGCAGTGGACTGTGATGGAGCAGGAAGAGAAACACAAGGATGCTTTTAAAAACAGACGAAGCAGTGCCGGGAGAAGTGAAACACACATGGTAAAAGGCTGGAACACTAAGCCAGCAGGACTAAGCCAGTTTTTACAGGCTGCTCCTTACAGACCAGACACACAGCCAGAGGGTAAAAGGGACTGAGGATGGTGGTAATTGTATACGTTTGTGTGCGTACGAGAGCTAACGTGGGAGAAAGGATAAAAGACAGTCACATAGATATGGTGGCCCAGTGCAGGCAAAAACATGATTTTCCTGTGATTTCCCTCCCCCACTACTGTGAAGATTAAAGCCCTTTTAGTGTACCGGCTGTTTGAAAAGACTGAAATTTCAGCCTGTTTTGGTGAGATGGAGTTCTGACCTGACTGGTGACATTAATAGACAAATAAGAAAAAGAATTTAGAGAACAGCTAGTTTTCCCCTCCCCACTCAGACAGACCAACAGGTAATAAGCTGTTTCTTTTTGACCACTGTAATTGAAAACTATCACAGCAGGGTACCAATTGTTACCAGGAAATTATTTTATTGAGATAAAAATAGCAGCATTGGACATTTAACTCAAGTTAACCTCGAAAAACAGTTAATCATCATCATCATAAATAGCATCACACTAACTGGTGCTGCCCATGTACACAATTGCCCAACGGATTAATAGGAAACTCACCACACTTGCCCAGAATTTTCATTAATGTAAGCTCTCAAAAACTAAAGTCTATCAACAGGTTGGCTGACAAGGTCACGAAAATGATGCACACTCGATGAGGCAGATGGCCTTATAGCGTTATGGTTCTGAACCGTCAGAGGCAATAAAAAAGTACATGGAACTCAACCAACAACTGAAACAAGATGCTGTGGCCCAGCAAAATTAGGCTATATTTAGGCTGTTTTTATGTTGAGACAAAAATGAGAGTAACGCTTGTATGGATGTCAACCCCCAATACATGTTCATGCCATCGTCACCAATCAACAGCAGTTAAAACGACTGACTACTACCACAGATTTCTGTACGCTAGCTATGCTACCAGCTTACAGTGCATTCAGAAAGTATTCAGACCTAGACTTTTTCCACATTTGTTTACATTACAGCCTTATTCTAAAATTGATTAAAATTGTCCCCCCCCCCCTCATCAATCTACACAAAACACTTAAATATCACATTTACATAAGTATTTCAGCCCCTTTACTCAGTACTTTGATGAAATACCTTTGGCAGTGAATACAGCCTCAGGTCTTCTTGGGTATGACGCTACAAGCTTGGCACACCTGTATTTGGAGAGTTTCTCCCATTCTTCTCAAGCACTGTTAGGTTGGATGGGGATCGTCGCTACACAGCTATTTTCAGGTCTCTCCAGGCTGGGCCACTCAAGGACATTCATGGTCCCAAAGCCACTCCTGCGTTGTCTTGGCGGTTTGCTTGGTCATTGTCCTGTTGTAAGGTGAACCTTCGCCATAGTCAGAGGGCATGTACACTCAGTTCATCTTTCCCTTGACTAGTCTCCCAGGCCCTGCCGCTGAAAAATATCCCCACAGCATGATGCTGCCACCACCACGCTTCACTGTAGGGATGGTGCCAGCTTTTCCTCCAGATGTGACGCTTAGCATTCAGGCCAAAGAGTTCAATCTTGGTTTCAGATGAGACAATCTTGTTTCTAATGGTCAGAGTCCATTAGGTGCCTTTCGGAAAACCAAGCGGGCTGTCATGTGCCTTTTACTGAGGAGTGGTTTCCGTCTGGCCACTCTACCATAAAGGCCTGATTGATAGTGTTCTGCAGAGGTGGTTGTCCTTCTGGAAGTTTCCCCCATCTCCAGAGGAACTCTGGTTCTTGGTCACCTCCCTGACCAAGGCCCTTCTCTCCCGATTGCTCACTTTGGCCGGGCAGCCAGCTCTAGGAAGAGTCTTGGTGGTTCAAAACTTCTTCCATTTAAGAATGATGGCACCCACTGTGTTCTTGGGCACCTTAAATGTTTTGGTACTCTTCACCAGATCTGTGCCTCGACAGAATCCTGTCTCGGAGCTCTACGGACAACTCCTTCGACTTCAGGACTTGGTTTTAGCTGACATGCACGGTCAACTGTGAGACCTTATATAGACAGGTGTGTACTTTTCCAAATCATGTCCAATCAAATTAAATTTACCACAGGTGGACTCCAATCAAGTTGTAGAAACATCTCAAGGATGATCAATGGAAACAGAACACACCTGAGCTAAACTTCAAGTCTCATAGCAAAGAGTCTGTATATTTATGTAAATAAGGTAACTTTATTTCAGAAATTTGCAAAAACATCTAAAAACCTGTGTTCGCTTTGTCGTTGTAGGCTTTAGTGTAGATTGAGTGGGGGGGATAAGGCTGTAAGTTAAAAAAGTAAAGGGTCTGAATAGTTTCTGAATGCACTGTATACGGATGGGAGTTAAGCGGTCACTTCACCAAAAACAGCCAAATATACCCCCCAAAAAAAGGTGTTGCAACTGGTGAGGGCACAAAAAGGGGAAACTTTTTTGTACTGAAACATGCAACAAAAAAATCCCTGCTAGGGGGAAATGCAGGTTAATTAATTAAACAAAGAATGATCTACATGATCAGTCTCTGTGTAAAATAAAGTGGTTAATGTGAACCTAACTTACAGCTAAAAAAAAATGTAAAGAAAGCAATCCAATGTTATTTGTTGCCGAGACTTTACTGCAAATGAGACTCAAAGTCTTGAGGAAAAAACAATAGACTAATATTGCAGTTAGCCATGAGAGCCTTTATAATAGAGCGCGTGTGACCACAGACACACACACACCTAAATATTGCACTTGGGGGGGAAAAAAACATTAAAAGTAGAAATAGAATTAAACTAACAGGCATTCTATTAATTGTGGCCACTATAGTTGACGATCAAGTTCACCGAGTTAAATTTTAAATTTTATAATCCCCCTCAATCACACACACGTGTTACTGTCAAATTCAACACAACAAAAGCAGTATCTTTGGGCTACACTGCACATTATTACATTGTACACTTTCTGCCTGTGGACATCTGCTCTACAATGTGCCAGCAGAGCAGGATACCATTTGTTGGCATAATTGATCTTTTTCAGGCAGAGTACACCTAGCATACTCCTTTTAATGCACTGTATTGAGAAAGAGGGAAAGTGTGTGGTGTTTCTTTCACCTCTATAGTGGCATCCAGCTTAAGCCAGACCCAGCTTCAGCTCCAGTACACTTGATCCCTGAATCCACTTGTTTAATTAACAAGCAACGCCTCATTTTCACCTAATTCTCTCATTCTGAAAGTTAACCACATACTGTAGAGGGCAAACAGTTAACATTTCACACAGACTGCCAGGGTCCAGTAAGCAACTAACACGTTATAACTTGAGGAACAGCAAGGAGTCGTATACCAGTTAATACTATAGCGAATTGGTTAGGTTACTAATGCTAGCTCCTCTGATGTTTTAATGTTAGCTAACTTTAGCTGTGTGACTTTATCATTAACTGAATAATTTGATTAGATTAGTTGGCTAATGTTGCTCAACATTTCTCTGGCTAGCTAACAGATAATTCAAACCAGCTAGCAAGATATTTAACAATGCTAACAATACTTGGTCCACCACACTTTCTCCCTCACCTCAAACTTTACAAATGCCAGTTGTTTTTCGGTTACAGCTCATGAAGTAGGCTTCATCACTTTCTCACCCCCGTCTCAGTGGTCAGGCTTCTCACCTAAAATTACTGCCTCATTATCGTTCAGGGGACTCGCTGCTGTAACTGGCAAGCTGCCTTTCTACTCTCCGCTGTCTTTCCAGAACGCACGCTGATGTTGTAATTAGCAAGTTTGTTGTCTCTTCTCTCTTCAGTCGCGTGCGGTGCTGCATTCTGTTATGAACGATTGGTTGAACCTTGGATATAGCCAGTATTGCTTCAAACGAGCATCACTCGTTCACTTACTACAGCTAGTAGTGATCCAAAGCCCCCTCCCAAACTTTCCTCAGCGGATCTACACAAATCACATTGGTCACCTATTTTGGATACAAAATGACAAATTTCCCCCGAAAGTTGACTAGTTTGCATCCCTGTAAAATACATAAATCTTGATGGATTTAACAAATATCCACTTTGTTAGATCAGATTAGTAGAATGTGCGCCAATCTGGTGTCCTTCTATCCCCCGCAGTTTGCATTCCATTGACCTCTTTAAATCGCATCTATAGCTAACAATGACAAGAAGCTGCCATGTGGGGAAATGTAGGTGGCTAGTTTCATCTCGTTGTTTTGTTATTGATAACACGTCTTGTTTTGACTCGTCATCTCTACACTTATACGTCAAAGTCGCTAGCTAACAATGGACTTGAGACAAGTGCTCATTGTATAAATGTATTCGTTTTCAATAAAACATTGAGACAAAATATTGTTTACAATCATGTTGTTAAGAATCAAAGACAACCATCTGTTTTGCCCCATAGTTGCTACAGGGCTAAACAACCAACCCATCTTATAAAACAGTCAGGCAGCGCATCATCGGGCACTAATGGTTCATTCCTCAACATACAGGTGGCAGGTTTAAGCAGAAACAAAAAAAGAATGACGTTGATATATCCTATAGTGGATTTTTCAGTAAATACAGTTGAAGACGGAAGTTTACATACACCTTAGCCAAATACATTTAAAATCAGTTTCTCACAATTCCTGACATTTAATCCAAGTAAAAATTCCGTCTTGGGTCAGTTAGGATCACCACTTTATTTTAAGAGAATGATTTATTTCAGCTTTTATTTTGCTCATCACATTCCCAGTGGGTCAGAAGTTTAAATACACTCAATTAGTATTTGGTAGCATTTTTTTAAACTTGGGTCAAACGTTCGGGTAGCCTTCCACAAGCTTCCCACAATAAGTTTGGCCCATTCCTCCTGACAGAGCTGGTGTAACCGAGTCATGTTTGTAGGCCTCCTTGCTCGCACATGCTTTTTCAGTTCTGCCTACAAATTTTCTATGGGATTGACTATGTTGTCCTTAAGCCATTTTGCCACAACTTCAGAAGTATGCTTGTGGTCATTGTACATTTGGAAGACCGATTTGTGACCAAGCTTTAACTTCCTGACTGAGGTCTTGAGATGCTGCTTCCATATATCCACATACATTTCCTTCCTCATGAAGCCATCTATTTTGTGAAGTGCACCAGTCCCTCCTGCAGCAAAGCATCCCCACAAAATGATGCTGCCACCCCCGTGATTCACGGTTGGGATGGTGTTCTTGCAAGCCTCCCCCTTTTTCCTCCAAACATAACAATGGACATTATGGCTGAACAGTTCTATTTTTGTTTCATCAGACCAGAGGACATTTCTCCAAAAGGTATGATCTTTGTCCCCATGTGCAGTTGCAAACCGTAGTCTGGCTTTTTAATAGCAGTTTTGGAGCAGTGGTTTCTTCCTTGCTGAGCGGCCTTTCAGGTTACGTCAATGTAGGACAGATGCTTTTGTACCCGTTTCCTCCAGAATCTTCACAAGGTCCTTTGCTGTTGTTCTGGGATTTGCACCAAGGTATGTTCATCTCTAGGAGACAGTACATGTCTCCTTCCTGAGCGGTATGACAGCTGCGTGGTCCCATGGTGTTTATACTTGCGTACTATTGTTTGTACAGATGAATGTGGTACCTTCAGACGTTTGGAAATCGCTCTCAGGGATGAACCAGATTTGTGGAGGTCTACAGTTGTTTTTCTGGAGGTCTTGGCTGATTTCTTTTGATTTTCCCATGATGTCAAGCAAAGAGGCACTGAGTTTGAAGGTAGGCCTTGAAAGACAGCCACAGGTACACCTCAAATTGACTCAAATGATGTTATGGCTTCTGAGGCTAATTGACATCATTTTCTGGAATTTTACAAGCTGTTTAAAGGCACAGTCAACTTAGTGTATGTAAACGTCTGACCCACTGGAATTGAGATTGTGAATTAAGTGAAATAATCTGTCTAAACAATTGTTGGAAAAATTACTTGTGTCATGCACAAAGTAGATGTCCTATCCGACTTGTCAAAATGATAGTTTCTTAACAAGAAATTTGTGGAGTGGTTGAAAAACAAGTTTTAATGACTCCAACCGAAGTGTATGTAAACTTCAACTGTAAGTGGCAATTATTTATTACAGAATGAGCCAGCAAAACTAGTTATGTGCTTTGTTTGACACCATTAGACATGCATGGCTGGTTATTCTTGTAAATGTTCAGGCCAACTATTTTCTGTTGATATGGTTACACCTCTTGGGTCTTTTCCAGAACAGGGCTGTCCCTTTCAGAGGAGTTAGCAGGAGGACATGTATTGGTTATTCCTGTAGAGTGCCATGGTCTGTTGCTAGGGTCCTACATGCATGAAACTATTTCTGTGACTCTACAGGTTCCATATGAAGGCAATATGATAACGGTGGCTAAATGCCAGAGGTGATGAGCCATTAAGAGGAGTTACTATGAGTATGACGTGAGGACAAATGTATAAGAAGTCTGTGCCAAGACTGGAAGGCAGTTGTATTCATGATCCAGCTCTGCTTTTATTATGAAGTAATAAAAAGTATATTTGAAGTAACATGCACCGGTATTTGTGAAATATGATTGGCCAAATATTTCCACGACATAAATGGCGAGCTTGCCAGGAGTGGCGAAAAGGGACCAAAGACGGTGAAAATCTAGAGCTGTGAATGTGCTTCCTGGACGGACAGCACAAAACACAAGCGGCCGCTTGTTAGGACGATAAACTGAGTTCTTACCTATAGTAATTGAGTTCTTGTGTGGTCCACTCTAGGAACCTGTTCAGAGGTAGGTCACCGAGTAGGTCTCTCAATTTGACAAACCAAAGAAATAATGGGAGCTTTTGAGTTCAATGAAATGCATGCAAAATATTGGGGGTATAAGCTTTTGAGGGTTTCAACTGTGAAAAATGTGTGTTTGAGTTTCAATTTAAAAAATGTTCAAGGAATGAGTATATTTAGGTGGCTTACATGATTAACTTTCCTACTAACCTTATATAAAGTTGACATTGCCAAAATCTTGGCATGGCCGATTTTACAATAAGTAATCAGCCTTTTTGGACGGCAATTATATTGCAATCCACGAGGAGACTGCGTGGCAGGCTGACCACCTATACACGAGTGCAGCATCAAAAAGGACCTTAAGTTTTAATGCTAGCTAGCAACTTAATATATATATATTTTTTTAAATCAATCTTCACATAATCACTAGTTAAGCTAGAAATAGCATGAACCATGTGAGGTTACCTAGCTTGTCCTGCGTTGCACATAATCAATGAGGTGCCTGTTCATTTATCATCGATTCACAGCTTACTTCAACTTCACCAAACAAGTGATGACTTAAAAGCGCATTTGCGAAAAAAGCATAATCGTTGCACAAATGTACATAACCATAAACATCAATGTATGTCTTAAAATCAATACACAGAAGTATATATTTTTAAACCTGCATATTTAGTTAAGATATTCATGTTAGCAGGCAATATTAACTAGGGAAATTGTGTCACTTCTCTTGCGTTCAGTGCAAGAAGAGTCAGGGTATATGCAGCAGTTTGGGCCACCTGGCTCGTTGCGAACTGTGTTAAGACCATTTCTTCCTAACAAAAGGCGTAATTAATTTTCCAGAATCATAATTATGACATAACATTGAAGGTTGTGCAATGTAACAGCAGTATTTCGACTTCGGGTTACCACCCTTTCAATAAAATACGGAACGGTTCCATATTTCACGAAAAGAAAACGTTTTGTTTTCGAAATGATAGTTTCTGGATTTGACCATATTAATGACCTAAGGCTCGTATTTCTGTGTGTTTATTATATTAAGTGTATGATTTGATATTTTATAGAGCAGTCTGACTGAGCGGTGATAGGCGGCAGCAGCAGGCTCGTAAGCATTCAAACAAACAGCACTTTTCTGTCAAATGGTAGAGAAATAGTTGACGCGTCATAATTCCTATAATAACTACAATAACTGGGAATATTGAAGACTCATATTAAAAAGGAACCACCAGTTTTCACATGTTCATGTTCTGAGCAAGAAATTTAAAAATGTGCTTTTACTATTATTATTTTTTACATGGCACATATTGCACTTACTTTCTCCAACACTTTTTGCATTATTTAAACCAAATTGAACATGTTTCATTATTTATTTGAGACTAAATTGATGTTATGTATAAAGTTAAAATAAGTGTTCATTCAGTATTGTTGTAATTATTATTACCCATACACAATTTCTTTATTTTTTAAAAATCGCTATTGGTTTTATATAGTCCTCCAATAATTATTATTTTTATTTTTTTAAACAACGGGATCGTCATTGAAAAATCATTAAAAAAAAAAAAAAAAAAACTTTTTTTTTTAAAATCGGTCGATCTCTAATCTCTGGATTACATCTTCAAACTAAGGACAACAGTGGTATGGCATTCCTGACGGAGACGCGTCCATGACGACATATGCAGGTAAGATAATGTAATGTGAGCTAGCTATCGCTAGACTATCATATATCACATTTTTCTAATTTTAACAGAGAGTGGTTTAATTTCAAGCTAAAGTGTACTGTTAGCTAGCTAGTGTTAGCTGGCTGGCATTAGTTTCCCAGAGCCGTTTGCTTTTCTAGTTAGAGTAATGTTTGCGAGCTAACATCGGAACCTGGTTGGTTAGCTCCCAGCACTGTGGTATTGTTGCCACTTTGTTCATTGTTGATTAACTAGCTAACGTTAGCTGGCTGGCTCGTTAGCTAACGTTATGTGTGTGGTCTTAACAGTGTTCACTTTAGCTTAAGACATATAGCTAGCTGGGTTTACTGTTAGCTAGCTAGTGTTAGCTTGCTGGCTCCCTAGCGGACATTATTATTTGTTTCCCAGAGCTGTTTGCTTTTCTAGTTAGAGCCTAATGTTAGGCAGTGTTGGCACTTTGTTCATTGTTGTTTAACTGGCTAATGTTGACAGGCTGGTTAGCTAATGTTACGTGAGTAACACCCGTTGAATATGGCCGGTGTCAGTAAACATCTGTAAAAAAGCGTAATGAAATTGTTTCCATGTTATCCAGAGGTAAACAAATCATCAGTCAGAGCGTCAAGTGTGCATTCCGAGAGCGAAACGAGATGGGTTGGGCTAAAGCTTAAGAGGGTGTGAATGACGCTGAATGGGTGTAGACAAAGAGCTCTTCACTAGATACCAAAACACAAAGGGAATTTTCTCAAAAGTGAGTTTACAAGTTGATATTTCAAAGCAGAATTACTTTCCCATTGTTCCTCATATGCAGTGTATTATATACAATTTTGTAGCTCTAAGTCTCTACTTTTATCCAATGTATATATAAAAAAAAAAACACAATTTCTAATTTTCCTACATAAGACCGAATCCAGGTGGTGAGTCACATATTAGCAGCCCATGCTCGTTGTAGCATATTTAGATAACCCTGCTTTTTACATTTCATCACGGTCACAATTAAATATCTCAATGGTATTTCCCCACTAATTGCATTCAGAAACTAACATATGCACATAGCCTACTGCCTTGTGCGCTTATATGAAAATGTTAAGCTAAATGTTCATATCTGTTATGAGACCCATTGCTTTTTACAGTGCCTTGCAAAATTATTCATCCCCCTTGGCATTTTTCCTATTTTGTTGCATTACAACCTGTAATTTATTTGGATTTCATTGATTAGACATAAACAAAATAGTCCAAATTGGTGAAGTGAAAAAAAATAAACCTGTTTCAAGAAATAAAATTAAAATTAAAAAATGTTTAAAAAAATTAAAAAAGGAAAAGTGGTGCGTGCATATGTATTCACCCCTTTGCTATTAGCTACCTAAATAAGATCTGGTGCAACCAATTACCTTCCGAGGTCACATAATTAGTTAAAGTACACCTGTGTGCAATCTAAGTGTCACATGATCTGTCACATAATCTCACTATACACACACCTGTTCTGAAAGGCCCCAGAGTCTGCAACACCACCAAGCAAGCAACACCATGAAGAACAGGGAGCTCTTGGGTATTAATCAGAGGCAACAAAGAGACCAAAGATAACCCTAAAGTAGCTGCAAAGCTCCACAGCGGAGATTGGAGTATCTGTCCATGGGGACCACTAAGCCATACACTTCACAGAGCTGGGATTTACGGAAGAGTGGCCAGAAGAAAATAAGCAAACATGTTTGGTGTTCGCCAAAAGGCTTGTGGGAGACTCCCCAAACATTTTGAAGAAGGTACTCTGGTCAGATGAGACTAAAATGTAGCTTTTGACCATCAAAGAAAACACCGTCTGGTGCAAACCCAACAGCTCTCATCACCTCGAACACCATCCCCACAGTAAAGCATGGTGGGTGCAGCATCATGCTGTGGGGATGTGTATCCATCGGGAGGAACTGGGAAACTGGTCAGAATTGAAGGAATGATGGATGGCGCTAAAAACGGGATTTCTTGAGGGAAACCTGTTTCAGTCTTCCAGAGATTTGAGGATGGGACAGAGGTTCACCTTCCAGCAGGACTGCTAAAACAACACGAGAATCTGTGGTATGACTTAAGGATTTCTGTACACCAGTGGAACTCATCCAACTTGATATTTTATTAGGATCCCCATTAGCTGTTGCAAAAGCAGCAGCTACTGTTCCTGGGGTCCACACAAAACATAATATCATTAGACAAGAACAGCTCAAGGCCAGAACGACATACCTTCTTAAAAAGGCACAAGTAGCCTACATATCAATGCATACACAAACTATCTAGGTCAAATAGGAGAGAGGTGTTGTGCCACGAGGTGTTGCTTTATCTGTTTTTTTGACACCAGGTTTCTGTTTATTTGAGCAAAATGAGATTGAAGGAAGTTCAATGCAATAAGGGCTCTAAATAATTCTGCACATTTTCTTGAATTTGTTCTGGATTTGGGGATGTGAAAAGACCTCTGGTGGCATGTCTGGTGGGATAAGTGTGTGTGTCAGAGCTGTGTATAAGCTGACTATGCAAACAATTTAGGATTTAACACAATGTTTCTTTTTTTTTTTAAAGTTGTGATGCAGTCAGTCGCTCCTCAACTCTTAGCCAAGAGACTGGCATGCATAGTATTTATCAGCCCTCTGATTACAATTAAGAGCAGAATGTGCCGCACTATTCTGGGCCTATTCTGCAGCTTAACTAGGTCTTTCCTTGCAGCACTGGACTAGAGCCTGCTGAACTTGCTTTTTGGAGTGTGGAGTCAAAAAAGCAGAGTATCTATTATGGCTAGACCTCTTCCCATCTTTGTAACCATTGAATCTATATGTTTTGACTGTGACAGTTTACAATCTAAGGTAAAGCCAAGTAATTTAGTCTCCTCAACTTGTTCAACCGCCACCCCATTCATTAACAGAGTCAGCTGAGGTCAAGCGCTTACGGAATTATTTGCACCAAAATACAATGCTCTTAGTTTTAGAGATGTTCAGGACCAGTTTATGACTGGCCACCCATTTTTTTTTTTTTATTACAACTCTTTAAGGGTTTCAGTGACTTCATTAGCTGTGGTTGCTGATGAACGACATGGAAGGTGCATTCCACGAGCCGCTAGCGGAGTGGAACTAACCTTCCACTGAGTTGCATTATTTTTCAGAGAACGCAGAGCCCAGAGTTGATTATCCCTTTCATGCCATGACTATAATTGAACACATTTACCAATGGAAATGTGTTCAACATCCACTGAAGTAGCTAGCACGTTTACTAGATCACTACAGTAGTAGTAGTAGTATGAACGCTCCAGATCAAAACTCTAAACCTACAACCTAATTTTGACAAAAAAAATTGACCAGAGAGATTGTGGTCATGCTTCTTTTTCCAAGCTATACGGAGGGTGCTCTAGCAAACAAACAAACTTGAGGACACCATGCAACTGAGTGAGTAGTGTTTGGTCTCATGCTATTTTGAAAGCCTAGAAGAAAAATAAAGTACATTACAATTATATATTTTAAATGTGGACTGAATGCAGAGTTAAGGCTCCCAGGCTTGCAAGGACAGACAAAATACAAATTAGATTAGCACTAAGGTGTGAAGTAAACAGTGTTGAGGCCTTTGGACCAAACAAGTGGCAGGGGGCTGAAGCATCCTCTGAAGCCCCCTCCTGCTGTTCAAAGACCATTCACTGGCATTTTCTACAAGAAATCTGTCTCCAGAAATAAAAGTTTCTCCCAAGTGGGTGTGACGCCTAGTCCCGTTGCCTGCTGCAGTGCTGCTTGGATTACACCTGGCGATCTGTTCACTATCTGCCCTGGCCTGTCTCGTACAGGTAACCCCACCGCACTCGCTCAATCTGACTGAGCGGTGGTAAGCAGAAGCAGGCCGTAAACATTCATTCAAACAACACTTTCTTTGCATTTTGCCTGCAACTCTTCATTGTGCTCTGCTTGGGTAACGCTGCTTCGAGGGTGGCTGTTGTCGTTGTGTTCCTGGTTCGAACCCAGGGAGGAGTGAGGATAGGGACAGAATCTATACTGTGACACTGGCAATACAAAAGTGCCTATAAGAACATCCAATAGTCAAAGGTTAATGAAATACAAATGGTATAGAGAGAAATAGTCCTATAATAAATAACTACAACCTAAAACTTCTTACCAGGGAATATTGAAGACTCGTGTTAAAAGGAACCACCAGCTTTCATATGTTCTCATGTTCTGAGCAAGGAACCTGAAACGTTAGCTTTCTTACATAGCACATATTGCACTTTTACTTTCTTCCAATACTTTGTTTTTGTTTAAACCAAATTGAACATGTTTCATTATTTACTTAGGCTAAATTGATTTTATTGAGGTATTATGTTAAAATAAGTGTTAATTCAGTATTGTTGTAATTGTCATTATTACAAATAAATAAAAATCGGCCGATTAATCAGTATCGGCTTTTTTGGTCCTCCAATAAATCAGTATCGGCGTTGAAAAATCATAAATTGGCCGACCTCTACTATGCATAGATGACATGGTGTGGCAGTGGTGAGGGGGGCAATGCAAATAGTCTAGATAGCCATTTCACTAGATGTTCAGGAGTCTTATGGCTTGGGGTTAGAAGTGGTTTAGAAGTCTCTTGGATCTAGACTTGGTACCGCTTGCCGTGCGGTAGCAGAGCAAACAGTCTATGACTAGGGTGGCTGGGGTCTTTTTAGGGCCTTCCTCTGACACCACCTTATATAGAGGTCCTGGACGGCAGGAAGCTTGGCCCCAGTGATGTACTGGGCCGTTTGCACTACCCCTCGCCAGTCAGGATGCTCTCGATGGTGCAGCTGTAGAACATTGAGGATCTGAGGACCCATGCAAAATCTTTTCAGTCTCCTGAGGGGGAATAGGTTTTGTTGTGCCCGCTTCACAACTGTCATGGTGTGCTTGGACCATGTTAGTTTGATGGTGATCTGGATACCAAGGAGCTTGAAGCGCTCAACCTCCTCCACAGTAGCCCCGTCGATGGGGGGGTGCTCGGTCCTCCCTTTCCTGTAGTCCAGTCATCTCCTTTGTCTTGATCACATTGAGGGAGAGTTTGTTGACTTGGCACCACACGGCCAGGTCTCTGACCTCCTCCCTATAGGCCGTCTCATCATTGTTGGTGTCATCGGCAAATTTAATGATGGTGTTGGAGTCGTGCAGTCATGAGTGAACAGGGTGTACAGGAGGGGGCTGAGCAAGCACCCCTGAGTTGAGGATCAGCGTGGCGGATGTCTTACCTACCCTTACCACCTGGGGGCCGGCCCATCAGGAAGTCCAGGATCCAGTTGCAGAGGGAGGTGTTTAGACCCAGGGTCCTTAGCTTATTGATGAGCTTTGAGGGCATTATGGTGTTGAATGCTGAGCTGAAGTCAATAAATAGCATTGTCACATAGGTGTTCCTTTTGTCCAGGTGGGAAAGGGCAGTGTGGCGTGCAAGAGAGACTGCATCATCTGTGGATCTGTTGGGGCGGAATGCAAATTGGAGCGGGTTTAGGGTTTCTGGGATGATGGTGTTGATGTGAGCCATGACCAGCCTTTCAAAGCACTTCATGGCTACAGACGTGAGTGCTACAAGTCGGTAGTCATTTAGGCAGGTTACCTTAGTGTTCTTGGGCACAGGCACTATGGTGGTCTGCTTAAAACATGTTGGTATTACAGACTGACAGGGAGAAGTTGAAAATGTTACTGAAGACACTTGCTAGTTGGTCAGCGCATGCTCGCAGTACACGTCCTGGTAATCCGGCTGGCCCTGCGGCCTTGTGAATGTCGACCTGTCTAAAGGTCTTACATCGGCTGCGGAGAGTGTGATCACGCAATCATCCGGTACAGCTGGTACCCTCATGCATGTTTCAGTGTTATTTGCCTCGAAGCAAGCATAGAAGTAGTTTAGCTCGTCTGGTAGGCTCGTGTCACTGGGCAGCTCTTGCCTGTGCTTCCCTTTGTAGTCTGTAATGGTTTCCAGGCCCTGCCACATCAGAGCCAGTGTAGTATGACTCGATCTTAGTCCTGTATTGACACTTTGCCTGTTTGATGGTTTGTTGGAGGGCATAGCGGGATTTCTTACAAGCTTCCGGGTTAGAGTCCCGTTGCTTGAAAGCAGCAGCTCTACCCTTTAGCTAAGTGCGAATGTTGCCTGTAATCCATGGCTTCTAGTTGGGGTATGTACGTACAGTCACTGTGGGGACGACATCGTCAACGCACTTATTGATGAAGCCAATGACAGATGTGGTTTACTCCTCAGTGCCATTGGAGGAATCCGAAACATTCTAGTCGGTGCTAGGAAAACAGTCCTGTAGCTTAGCATCTGCTTCATCTGACCACTTTATTGATCTAGTCACTGGTGCTTCCTGCTTTAATTTGCGCTTGTAAGCAGGAGGATGGAATTATAGTCAGATTTGCCAAAGGGAGGGCAAGGGAGAGCTTTGTATGCATCTCTGTGTGGAGTATAGGTGGTCCGGAGTTCTTTTCCCTCTGGTTGCACATTTAACATGCTGACGTCCATGTTACCTGATGAAATTGCTGTACAATATGATGTTGTTGCCATCTGATGCACATTCAAATGTCAAATCAGCACTGCAGAACTCTCCCTGTCCTATGCTGTGCCTTGATTGTATTACTGTTAATGATATCTGGAAATGTGCATGTACACCCTGGCCCATCTACTGTCGCTAGACCCAATTCTAGACCCACTTGTGCTCTGATTTCTGCTCTTGTAAAAGGCTGGGTTTTCTGCACGTTAAACACTAGAAGCTTACAACTTAAAATGGATAAATTGAAAGTGTGGGATCACAGCGCCAATCCAAATGTGTTGGTCATTACTGAGATGTGGTTAACTTCTTGGATATAGGGGGCGCTCTTAATTTATGGCTAAAAAAAACGTGCCCGTTTTAAGCGCAATATTTGGTCACGAAAAGATGCTCGACTATGCATATAATTGGCAGCTTTGGAAAGAAAACACTAAGGTTTCCAAAACTGCAAAGATATTATCTGTGAGTGCCACAGAACTCATGCTACAGGCGAAACCAAGATGAAACTTCAACCAGGAAATGGGCAGAATTTTTGAGGCTCTGTTTTCCATTGTCTCCTTATATGGCTGTGAATGCACCGGGAATGAGCCTGCCCTTTCTATCGTTTCTCCAAGGTGTCTGCAGCATTGTGACGTATTTGTAGGCATATCATTGGAAGATTGGCCATAAGAGACTACATTTACCAGGGGTCCGCCCGGTGTCCTTTGTCTAAATTGGTGCGTAATCTACGAGCTGCACGCAGTCATCCAGTGATTGAGAGGAGAGAGGAGGCTTTCAACGAACGATATATCATGAAGAGATATGTGAAAAACACCTTGAGGATTGATTCTAAACAACGTTTACCATGTTTCAGTCGATATTATGGAGTTAATTTGGATTCGTTTTGATGACTGAATTCTTTTTTTTTTGGTAGCCAAACGTGACGCACCAAACGGAGCGATTTCTCCTAAACAAATCATCTTTCAGGAAAAACTGAGCATTTGCTATCTAACTGAGTCTCCTCATTGAAAACATCTGAAGTTCTTCAAAGGTAAATGATTTTATTTGAATGATTTTCTGGTTTTTGTGAAAATGTTGCCTGCTGATGCTAACGCTAAATGCTACGCTAGCTGCGCTAGCTGTTACACAAATGCTTGTTTTGCTATGGTTGAGAAGCATATTTTGAAAATCTGAGATGACAGTGTTGTTAACAAAAGGCTAAGCTTGAGAGCTAGCATATTAATTTCATTTCATTTGCAATTTTCATAAATAGTTAATGTTGCGTTATGGTAATGAGCTTGAGGCTGTATTCACGATCTCGGATCCGGGATGGCTCGACGCAAGAAGTTAAGGAAGATTGTTTTGAATACTGATGTTAACCTTTCTGGCTATAACCTTTTTCAGCAAGACAGATCTTCCAAAGGTGGGGGAGTGGCAATCTTTACCAAGGATCACCTTCAGTGCTCGGTTGTCTCCACCAAGTCTGTCCCCAAACAATTTGATTTGCTGGTTTTAAGCATTAAACTATCAAATAGCTCTTCATTGACTGTTGCAGGGTGCTACCGTCCTCCATCAGCAAGAGCCTGTACCCTACCTGCCCTAAGCGCTCTCCTAGCCCCTTACACAAGGTCAATTTGTCCTGCTTGGTGACCTAAATTGGGCCATGCTTAAACCATCTGACCAAGTCCTAAAGCAATGGGACTTCCTAAATATTTCTCAGATTATCACCAATCCCACAAGGTATGACTACGAAACACCCAGAAAAGCATATCAAGGAGAGTAGCCTCACAAATAATGCTGATAACACCAGACTAGTACCTTTCTGTAATGACCTTAGAGATCACAGTTTTACAGCCTGTGTTCGAAATGGCTGATCAGTGAAACGACCCGTCCTGATTTGTCATAGACGCTTGCTAAAATACTTGAATGAGCAAGCCTTCCTTCATGACCCCGGCCGCTGTAAATTGGTATAGAATCAGCTTGATCAGCTAACCCAAAAAAGTTCTGGAAAACAGTTAAAGACCTGGAGAATAAACCCTCCTCCTCACAGCTGCCCATGTCCCTTAATGTTGATGTGGTTGTTACTGTCAAGAAGCACATGGCTGAGCAGTTCAATCACCACTTCATGAAGTCAGGATTCCTATTTGACTCAACCATTCCTCCTTGGCCGTCCAACATTTCCTAATCTCCCACCCCTTCGATTGCGACTATCCCCAATGTTTCTCCCTCTTTTTCCCCTACAAAGTTTCTCCCTGCAGGCAGTCACTGAATCCATGCTGAAGGAGCTCCTTAAACTTGACCCCCCCAAAAAAAACATCTGGGTCAGATGGTTTAGACCCGTTCTTCTTTAACGTTGCTGCCCCATCATCACCAAGCCTGTCTCTCCTTTCTGGGGAGGTTCCCATTGCTTGGAAGGCAGCCGCCGTTCATCCTTTACTTAAAGGGGGAGATCAAGCTAATCCTAACTTTTATAGGCCTATTTCAATTTTGCCCCGTTTATCAAAAGTGTTGGAAAACTTGTCAATAATAAACTGACTGGCTTTCTTGATGTCTATAGTATTCTCTGGTATGCAATCTGGTTTCCGCTCAGGTTATGGATGTGTCAGTGCAACCTTAAAGGTCCAAAATGATGTCACCATTGCCCATGATTCTAAGCAATATTGTGCTGCCATTTTTGACTTGGCCAAAGCTTTCGATACAGTAGACCATTCCATTCTTGTGGGCCGGAAAAGGAGTATTGGTGTCTCTGAGGTGTCTTTGGCCTGGTTTGCTAACTACCCCTCAAAGAGAGCAGTGTATAAAGTATAAAGGAAATCTGCTGTCTCAGCCACTGCCTGTCATGAAGGGAGTGCCCCAAGGCTTAATCCTAGCCCCCACGGTCTTCTCGATTTACATCAACAACATAGCTCAGGCAGTAGGAAGCCCTCTCATCCATTTATATGCAGATGATACAGTCTTCTACTCAGCTGGCCCCTCCCTGGATTTTGTGTTAAATGCGCTACAACAAAGCTTTCTTAGTCTCCAACAAGCTTTCGCTACCCTTAACCTTGTTCTGAACACCTCCAAAACAAAGGTCATGTGGTTTAGTAAGAAGAATGCCCCTCTCCCCACATGTGTGATTACTACCTCGGTGGGTTTAGAGCTTGAAGTAGTCACCTCATACAAGTACTTGGGAGTATGGCTAGACGGTACACTATCCTTCTCTCAGCACATATCAAAGCAGCAGGCTAAAGTTACATCTATCCTTTATTTCCTCTATCGTAATCACTCCTCTTTCACCCCAGCTGCCAAACTAACCCTGATTCAGATGACCATCCTACCCATGCTCGATTACTCTCGAGCAGCTAGATGTTCTTTACCAGTCGGCCATCAGATTTGCCACCAATGCTCCTTATAGGATACATCACTGCACTCTATACTACTCTGTAAACTGGTCATCTCTGTAGACCCACGGTTGATGCTTATTTATAAAACCCTCATGCCTCACTCCCCCCTATCGGAGATATCTACTGCTGCCCTCATCCTCCACCCGTCCTGTCAGTCACATTCTGTTAAAGGTCCCCAAAGCGCACACATCTCTGGGTCGCTCATCTTTTCAGGTCGCTACAGCTAGCGACTGGAATGAACTGCAACAAACCGGACCATTGTATCTCAATCTCTTCATTCAAAGAATCAATCATGGACACGCTGCTTTGTATGATGTATTGTTGTGTCTACCTTCTTGCCCTTTGTGCAGTTGTTTGTACCATGTTGTTATGCTTTGTTGTCATGCGTTGCTATGTTGTCGTCGGTCTCTATGTAGTGTTGCCTCTCGTTGTGTTATGTGTTTTGTCCTATATTTATTTGTATTTATTTTTAGTCCCAGGCCCCTCGTCCCCACAGGCCTTTTGGTAGGCCGTTAAGTTGTTTTTAACTGGCTTGCCTAGTTAAATAAAATAAATAAAAGTAGTTGCCTTTGTAACCAAACAAACAGACTTGCTAATTTAGCTAATCATCAGTCCAAGCTTGCCATTATGAAAATCGAAATCAACAGCCAATAACATTTTCAATTCAAAAGCAGCGCAATAGAAAATCTATTTTAGACATTGAATTCTACCCTTATGATATACTGTGTGTTATTTAGCAATATATTTTTTTAATCTAACTGGGCAAGTCAGTTAAGAAGAAATTCTTATTTACAATGACTGCCTACACCGGCCAAACCCAGACGACGCTGAGCCAATTGTGCGCTGCCCTATGGAACTCCCAATCACGGCTGGTTGTGACACAGCCTGGAATTGAACCAGGGAGTCTGTAGTCGTCAAGATGCAGTGCCTTAGCCCGCTGCGCCACTCGGGAGCACCCTATAGGGCCAATATACCACAGCTAATGGCTGTTCTTATATGACACATCAAATAGTGCCTGGATACAGCCTTTAGCAGTGGTCAATTGGCAATATACCACAAACCCGGAGGTGCCTTATTGTTATTATAAACTGATTACCAATGTAATTAGACCAGTAACAATAACTTGTCATACGTGCAGTATACGGTCTGATATACCACAGCTTTCAGCCAATCCGCAGTCGGGGCTTAAACCACCCAGTTTATAAAGGGAAATAATGCACTTCAATCAAATCAGAAACAAGTATTCAACAAAGCCGTGGTACTCAGAACGCACACTGGACGCTCTAGCCGAGAAGTAGGGTTTATCCGAGCGTTCTGACCTCACAACTGCAGTCAAGCACTCAAGCTAACTGGCTAACATCGGCTAGCTACTTCCAGACAAAATGAGAACACCCATAGCAGAGCTGGTTAGGCTGTTTTCATATCCAGAGCGTTGGTGACTAACTGTGCTGCTGGCAACAATTATATTACGCTATTTTTGCCTACGTTTACTGACACCCGCTATATTCAACGAGTGTTGAGCCTTCATAAATTAATCAGTTATTCTGCGCTCTGACACTCAGACGAGAGTGCTCTGAAATCGGAGCAGTTAGCCAGAGCGAATTTACATACCACTGTAAAAGTGTATTACTTGGCAGCGTTTGCCGGTATAGCTAGCTAACATACAATTATTTAGAAAACATTAGCAGGAATTGACATTGCCATCAAACGGAGAATGTGTTCAGCAGACATAAATATACACAATATGTAAAAAAAATAAACAGTTCCTCGAAAGGTCGATCTCAAACTAAAGCAGAGATAGCTTGCTATGGGCCACCACCTATTACCAGACTTGGTCTGAATCCCCAATACAAACTGATCATGGTCACAGAGAAAAAAGGGACACATTTAATGTTGGCACAGAAAATACATAGTGCAAGAAGTTTACGTTATTTACCTATTTGGAGTTGAAAATGTGATATTTACGTTTCCCTGTGAGCTACGTCGTTGTATAACGCTAGTAGCAACCAATTCTTTACAATGTGGTGCTATCTGCACTAGCTAGCTAACGTAGCCAACCGTACTTACTAGTGGACCGGGGTATCTGGGCCCGGTTACCCACAAACATATTACGGGTAAGATCTTAGCTTTAAAAATGCTTTTGTGTAAACGGGCCCAGATCTGTTGCTGGTTACCTAACAGGCTACTACAGTAACTAGCTAGCAGTACGTCGTTTGACATCTGTCGTGTCGGCATCGGTGATTAGTAAACTAACTAGCAGTTTTATAGTTGGTCTTAAAATTTAACTTTTTATCGCATTATATAGCTACTTACATTTGCTTTGAAGACACCCTATGCGAACCCACAATGACATATTCACACACGAGAACGGGAGAAGGCTAGCACGGCTAACATTAACTTAGCTACCTTATCAGAGTCGAGTTCGGGGTCAGCCTGGCTCAGTCGGTACAGAAATGATTTCGGATCTCGGCACAGCGTCTGTCGTGTTGTTAAGAAATAGGTTCCCCCCACGTTCAAGCGAACCCATTTGGAAGCCCCGTTACTGGGTGACTGGGGTTTTTCCCAGGGAGAATGAGTCAAACAGCTCCGATAAACGGAAGCACAAGTATCGGCGCTGTTTTCTGCCATCCCCTCTTCTCTGCCCTCCGGTATGACTGAGGCTGTTGACAGGAAGCCTCTCCTCTCCAGTTAAGTAGGCTGTCTCCACTCCATCCACAGGCGATACCACTCCTTTCCCTCCACCTACTAGCTGTCTACCACTCCACTTTATCAACAATAACAGAATATGCATTGGGCCAAAAGCAGAATTATTTCAGAAATATAAAATGACGTAACGCATAAAATCCCTATCATATTTATATTGTTAAAAAAAAAAGTTTACACATTAAAATCAGGTGGATACAGTATAAACTATGATTGACCAGCTAGCCCTGTTGGAATGGTAATATACGCTATCTTACAAGCCTTTTATATTGTATAAATGTAACACTATGCAGAAAACTGATGGAAATATACATTTGTAATGTTTCAGCAGTCATGTATTATGTCAGGTTGTAACAGAAGACATGAGGCATGGTATTATTGTATGCCTAAATCCCTACATGCTTTAATTACTGGACTACCAAGCATTACGTGGAAAATTCATCATTCAACAACTACTGACCTAGCGCACAAACAATCAGAGAGAATGAACAGAATCATTAAATTATCAGAAATATGATTAAATCACTGAGCAAATAGAAAATGTATATGATATAGTAAGAAAAAAGCTGTAAAATATTATAGTTTACAATAATTATTCACATTCAAAGGCTTTACATCTCAATACATACACAACATGGCCCCTGAACATGACTTCAATCCAAATATGATTCATATATTAGAATTTAAATAACACAGAATGAACTAGAGGCTAAACAATAGCCATCAAATAACCTTATACAAGAATAAAAATACAAAAACTGTATCCTAATATCATTGCATTACTTGCTTCAGATTTCAATAATACATCGTCTGTACATCACAGTTCTAGTCGGTTACAAACCAGGTAGAGTATTACATACACAATGTAACCGACTTGCCGCCCAACTTGATTTAAAAAAAATTCTAACAAGAGAAGCAAACACTTTCTATAGTGTTTCCTTACTTTAGAGACAGATACAGCAATTTCATCTTATTTGGATCAGATACCCTTTAGTTGATGTTCAAGCAAGTTCAGCCAAGCCAGAGGCTATTATTCACCTGCTCCAGTCGCACACACAGACTAAGAGCTGGAGGACTATCTCTCGAGAGGACCTTAAGGTAATGTCAGAATTTAAAGTATTACTATTATACATCTCTCTAAAAAAGAAAAGAAAAAAAGAGCATAAGTCAAATCGATCGATACATATTGGGCCAGGTGTCATGTTGTAAAAAATGACACGGACATTCCTAATGAACCTTGATAACCCAACAAGGCAAAGCTGACAACTTTCCCTGGGACTACAGCTGTACTATGATTGCTTCCAAGAAATGATAGTATTGTGGATGTAACTCTTGAAGCTTTCATTATCGCCAAAGATGTTCATAATGGGGTGGTCAGCATTCTGTTGTTTTAAACAGGACACACTGAAGATTAACCATCAATCCAACCAAATAAAACAAAAAGTATTCAAACCACAAAGAAATAGCCAGTGAATGGTAAAGAACAGCCAAATAATTAAATATTATTATCTATGGTTGCCAATGCAATCAAAATACCCACCTTAGCTTTAATAAAACTATATCTCCAGTGCCCTGGGAGAGAAGCAGACAATGCTATGCTAAAAAATGTCCGTGCAGGAAAGCTAAGCGAGTCTTATGATAAGAGTACACGCTAGTGGCATGTTCACCCCCCCCCCCCTATTTGCAATGTAATGGTTTACTATTAGGGACTGTCCTCAGTCTCAGTGTATGGAGGACAACGCTGAAGCAATTGAGTGCTGTTCATATCTATGCTTCACTTTGGGGACCAGCGCTCTGCCCTGAAACATTAACATACAGACCCAAACCGGACTGCAAACAGTAAGTACCAAGAGCGTTGAGAACCAATTCATATATACACACACTATGTGGACAATGGGGGTCTGACAAAAATATACTTTATTGGGTAAGCGCCTAGTTGCAGTGTGATACTGAACCAGGCACTAGTCTATAGTACGTGTCGAGTTCAGGTAAAATTACAGAGGGATACAATGTTGGATTAGGATCTGGATTGAGTATCATACTGTATTGGGATAAACTCTAGTGTACGAGCAATGCTGGATTGTGTTTTGTTATGGTTGAAGGAAACCAGCCCTTGCACTGAGATGGTCTTAATGGTACCTACACCAGTGAAATTCTACAAAGCCTATCCTCTCTCTTACCCCTGCAGAATGTATAAAATGCCGATGTGCATGGAAGCAGTAATCATCCACATGAAAAAAATAATAATAATTAAAAGCCACACAGAGCACAAAGAACAAGCAAAGCAACCCTGAATCCCATGGTCTTTTTTTCCTATTGGTTCTGCTCATTTCAGAAAAGGAAAATAAACAAGGTCTAGATGCCAGCGTCTCTAAAAGAGTTTGTTTACATTGCGGTGATGAAGGGCCCTAAAGAGGATGTTACTCTGCGATTGGCCTCAGAGCTTGGAGGAAGGAGTGGCCACAGGAGTAACTGCTCTCCTATAGGCCAGGATTCTGGTGCTTGTGGTAGATCTTTCTCCACACTTCCTGGATTTTCTTACACCACTTGTCAGCGTTTCCACTGGGATCCATCAGATAGTATGTTCGATTGGGCTGTAAACAAATCACAACAAAGATGAAATAAAAACATCCAAAGCTGAGACAAAGTCAATATTGTTTGACAAGAAACCTGTGTAATAATGTTAAGTTTGAAATATGATTCAGCCATTAGTGTCATCAAAAAGCGTTAATTGCAGTTCACAATTACCGTGTGGACAAAGAAGGTCTTGAAGTTCTTGGCCTCTGGGCGCAGCTCGGGGGACCAGGGGATCTCCCCCTTCAGGACCTTGTTGACAGGGTCCACGTAGTACAGGTGTGGCCCTTCAGTAAGGAGCAGCTGCCTCCGCCGAGCAAACAGACCCTGCAATGGAGTCATGAGACGTGGCATGAGATGAGCACCAGAGGGAGCTAGTGCCAGGCGTAATGTTCCACACCAGAGGTGGAATTAGCTGCTGACCTAGGATCAGCTTTCTTCAACTCTAACAAGTGAAACTATATACAAACATTGCTCCGAAAGAGACTACTTTTATGAACTTGTTTACTTTGAGTTAAAAACTAAAATGTGGTGTAAAATATTCAATACCACTGGTTTGGCTTCCACTCACCTTCCGTTTATCCACTGGGCCCATTTTCAGGATCAAATTATTCTCAACAAACTGGTGCCTGTGTAAGTCAGTGTAAGGGTTACGAGCAAGTACTTCCAAGCAAATAAAAGCAAAGTGATGTAAACAGTCTTTACAAAATGCTCAAAATACCAATTCAACATCAAATTCTCATTGTCAATGCAAATTAAACAAATGTGAATAGGAGAGAGTGTTTCAGAGTGGGGCTTACCAGGGGTTCCTACTGGTCTGTTTTTCCAGCAGCAGCTGCTTCTCCTCCTCAGAGAACAGCAGGTCCAGCTCAAACGAGTTGTTGTCCAGGTCATGGATGTACTGCTCGATGTTGCTGCTGGACCTCTGTGGCGCTGGGGGAATGGTCTCGGGCGTGGAGAGCGAGTGGGACGAGCTGGACTGGGCCACCTGCATGCTGCTAAACTGGCTCAGGAGGTCATCGTACTGGGAAAATACAGGAGATGTGGGCAGAAGGTAGTAAAGTTGGTTCAAAGCATGGGCTTTTGCATGGCACAAAGATATGGATCCCTTGATGAACAGCATTCTTGAAAAATCATCACAAACCACAATGACATGGAGGCCTGTTTCATTTTGCCATGTTCAATGTATGTGTGGAAGTGTCTCACGTTTCCATAGCAGTCCTCGTCATCCTCGGACATGGCTGGCAGGTATGGAGTGAGCTTGGGGGGCGTCTGCACATGGAGGTCTCCCCAAGAGATGGTCTCGAAGAACGGGTGTCCCCTCAGGGGTTCGTACCCTCCCATATCCTCGCAACCAATTCTCTTGGAGGGGTCCAGCGACTGAGAAACAGAATCACGTTCACTGACCCAAAGCCCTCAACTCTTACTACAACTAACTAAACCAGTGTGTGGATGATTGAGAGATACACCATAATATGTATCCTCGTCTGCAGTGCTGATATTACAGAATTACACTGAGTTTATTGATGAAAACATGACTTACCAAAAGCTGTTCAACGAGATCCTTAGCTTTGGGAAAGAACTTCTCAGGGAATTCATACTCCAGCTTGATTATCTTCTGGAATATTAGGTACTCGTTTCTGGTCCAAAGTAAGCACAGAAGTCATGAGGGGGGAAGGAATCCAGAGAAAGGACAGTGAGTGAAGTAGAGGTAAGAGCTACCCCATAAAACATAATATCCAGATAAGCCTATCACAGAAGCTAAAACAAAAAGGTGAAAGAGACCAAGAGCGGCCATCGTGCTCTACTTACCCAGCTCTGAAGGGTGGTAGCCCAGCCACTAGCTGATAAATTATGCATCCCAATGCCCAGAGGTCAGAGCTGAAACACACAACCAGTTGATATCAATATAATATCCTATCTGAGAACGATAGACATTCACTTAGTGCATGGGCAAATAATGCATTGGCACAACACTCAAAGGTTCTCAATTGTAGAGTCCCAGTTACCTCTTGCAGGCCGATTTCTCTGTCAGCAGCTCTGGAGACACGTACTGCGCAGTTCCTACAAAGGAGTTTGCTCTTGCTGCAAAACAACAAGGGTATTAACATGACAACACACTCAACTTGAGACTGATCAAATGTGTGTATTAAAGGTAAGAACATCATAGAATTGTGGAATGTTCAGGTAGAAATAAATCGCAATGAATGCTTCATGTTGATAAGTCTATACATGTACCTTGTTTGCCATCTGAAGATAACTGCTTTGCTGTTCCAAAGTCTGTTATTTGGATGTGCATGTCTTCGCTCAGTAAAATATTCTCAGGTTTAAGGTCTCTGAAAGACAAAAAAGGAACGTAGTCAACCTACATTTTCAAAAAGGGATAATTTGTGTAAAAAGTGTCAGCAAGTTTAAGTCACTTTAATTATACAAATGTAAATTTATAAAAAAATTGATAATCAGGATATAAATTCAACTATGATAACTTGTAACATATATCATTACAGATACACCAGTTCTGACATTACTTACCTGTGAATTATTCCTTTCTCGTGCAAATATTCTAGTGCACAAACAATTTCAGCCGAGTAGAATCTAGTGCAAGTCTCATCAAAAGAACCGATTTTGCGAATATATTTCAAAAGCTCTCCATTCTTAGCATAGCTAAGGCCAAAATCTAATAGTAAGTTAAGGAAAACTACTCATCTCAAAGGAATTAATAAACAAGAAAACATGTTCACCATAAAACTAAGACAAGATACGTTGCTAAACAAGTTGGTGATGCAGTCAGGCTCCAAGTCATCATGGTCTGCTTTTAAAGGATACACAACTTTTCATCATCTTGAAATGTAAAGTACAGTTTGACGAAGAACGGATGATCTAGGTTCGACATCACATCCCGTTCTCTTTTCACGTACTGCGCCTTGTTCTCCTTCATAATATACCGCTTCTCCAAAATTTTTACTGGAAGAGAAAAATTACAAGTAAAGTTGAGGGTAAATACCGCACAAAACACAAAGGGATCAACAGCAACTTCACACTTATGACAATCCGTAAAAACAAGTGACACATGGAAGCCAAGTTCTTTTAATAGCGAAATTACAACTTACTTGCATATTCTTTTGCCGTTGCACGTTCTCTTGCAAGGACAACCTATAAAACATATTTTTTTAATAGACTTCATTCAGAAAGTATCCAGACCTTGAATTTTCCCACATTTTGTTATGTTACAGCCGTACTGTAAAATTGATTCAAATGTTCCCCGCCCCAATCTATACATAATAACCCATAAAGACAAAGCAACAAGTTTAGAAGTCTTTGCAAATGTATAACAAAAAAAACAAACAGAAATATGACACTTACATAAGTATTCAGACCGTTTACTCAGTACTTTGTTGAATCACCTTAGGCAGCGATTACAGCCAAGTCTTCTTAGGTATGACGCTACAAGCTTGGCACAACTGTATTTGGGGAGTTTCTTCCATTCTTCTCAAGCGCTGTCAGGTTGGATGGGGAGCGTCGCTGCACAGCTATTTTCAGGTCTCTCCAGAGATGTTCGATCGGGTTCAAGTCCGGGCTCTGGCTGGCCAGTCAAGGACATTGAGACTTTTCCCAAAGCCACTGCTGCATTGTCTTGGCTGTTTGCTTAGGGATATTGTCCTGTTGGAAGATCAACCTTCACCCCAGTCTGAGGTCCGGAGCAGGTTTTCAACAAGGATCTCTGTACTTTGCGCAGTTTATCTTTCCCTTGATCCTGGCTAGTCTCCCAGTCCTTCCACTGAAAAACATCCCCACAGCATGATGCTGCCACCACCGTGCTTCACTGTGGGGATTGTGGCAGGTTTCTTCCAGATGTGATGCTTGGTTTCATTGGGCCAGAGAATCTTTCTCATGGTCAGAGTCCTTTTGGCAAACTCCAAGCAGGCTGTCATGCGCCTTTTACTGAGGAGTGGCTTCCGTCTGGCCACTAACATAAAGGCCTGAAAGGTGGAGTGCTGCAGAGATGAGTACCTTCCAGAAGGACAACCATCTCCTCAGAGGAACTCTAGAGCTTTGTCAGATTGACCATTGGGTTCTTGGTCCCCTCCCTGACCAAGGCCCTTCTCCTCCGATTGCTCAGTTTAGCCGGGCGGCCAGCTCCAGGAAGAGTCTTGGTGGTTCCGAACTTCTTCAACTTAAGAATTATGGAGGCCACTGTGTTCTTGGGGACCTTCAATGTTGCATAAATGTTTTGGTACCCTTCCCCAGATCTATTCCTTCGACCTCACGGCTTGGCTTTTGCTCTGACATGCACGTTCAACTGTGGGACCTTATATAGAAAGGTGTGTGCCTTTCCAAATCATATACAATCAATTGAATTTACCACAGGTGGACTCCAATCAAGTTGAAGAAACATCAAGGATGATCAATTGAAACAGGATGCACCTGAGCTCAATTTCATGTCTCATAGCAAAGGGTGCGAATAGGTATGTAAATAAAGCATTTGTATTAAATTATACATTTGCAAAAATTACAAAATTTCTATTGTGTGTAGATTGATGATATTTTAAGTCAATTATTATAGAATTAGGCTGTAACAAAATGTGGAAAAAGTCAAGGGGTCTGAATACTTTCGAATGCACTGTACATTGTTATTAGAAAATATATTTCTACAACTCACTCAGTAGACCACTTCATCCCCAGAGTAAATTATGTGCCAGGTTAACTTAAATTCCATTGAAACTACTCAGTCATTCCTGATCAACTAGCAAGAATTGAAGATGAGTCACTGGAGTATATGACCACAAGAATGCTTACATGTAACAACACCTATCTAGGGCTAATTCATAACTGAAATGGAATGCTGGTCTGCTTACGGTTGAGAAGGAGCCCTCTCCCAGTATCTTCCCGAATTTGAAGTCCTCTGGCCTCTTCTTGCGCGGCTGAGGGGCCTGCTGTGCCCGGAGCTCGGCGCCCAGGCTGGCAGGTTTTCCCGGGGCCCGGGACTCTGAGGTGGGGCCCTCCATGCTGGTACAGTGGCTGCTACTTGCGCCTGGGATGGCAAGTGGCGAGCAGGAGTCAGGCTGATTTCTTACCATTGATGGATGTGGACAGGAACAGATGACCACGCTGGATTGAATGGGCACAACATCATACTGTATGGGAGAGGTGGGGGCATTAGGTGACATTACTACTAAAAGATGAGGGTGAACATGTTGAGGAACGTACTGGGCACATTTGTCTAGACTTGTCTTGTCTTCATTTAACGTTAGGTTGTCATTCTGGCATTATCCTGTCCCTAAACTCTGGGTACTTTGAAAAAACATTGAGGAAACATCTAGGCTTATGCCATGTTCAGTCACAGACAGTCCTTTAAGAATGTAGGTGTGAACAAAAAGTTCAAGCTCTGCTCTCTGGAGGGACTGAGGGCCCCATGAGGAGGCAGGCTAAGTCAAGCTACACATGTGCAGGAAATGCAGAACACATTTTGTTTGAATGCATTCAGTTGTGTAACTGACTAGGTATCCCCTTTCCCCCCTACCAAACCGTCAACATGTGCATGAGGGAATATAATAAAGACATGTTCTCTCGCATAGTCTAAACTACTTTAATCCCCACTGCCAGGGGATACAATTCCCATAGCACCTTTGAGTCATCCTTCATGTCGTTTCCAATTTTATGTCTGGTAGGTGTTTGAAAACAAATCACTGCCTCTCTCTTGCCAATAACTGGCAGGGCTCCCAGCCCAAGTAAGAGCAGCACATGTTTGGAGAATTCAGATGGGAAGTTGAGGTGAAAGAATAGTTGTGGGGGGCTTGGGCAGATCTTTAAGCTGACTGAATATTATATTATATTCTATGTACAACCTCCAGACAATATATTATTATTTGAGGATGAGGCAAATGTTCATTATTGAGCAATTTAACAACTCAGTGTGGAGATGACTCTTGTGGACAAAAAAAACGTATAGTAGATTTTTTTTTTAAATGCAGAACCCAAACATTTCCCTGGATGAAAAATCCAATTTAAGTCCTCCAATCAGACACCAAATACTCAAGTTTTGACGATGCATTTTTGAAAAATAAATTAGACAATATTAACAAAGTTGATTGACTGGTAAACAAAAAATAAAATATGTGGTGCATTTTCGCTAGCAAGTAACGACATCGTTAACTAACTAATGCTAAAAACTTGTGAATGTGAGTAAGGACGCCAACGCAAAAATAGGTGGTTTCTTTTAGTGGGCAGCAAGCGTCACGAATTGTTAGCAAGCCAGTCCCTCTTAAAAATTACATTAAAACATACAAGTACGATTTAAAACACCAACCACCGGCCAAAGGAAAAGCTTTCGATTCTGAATCCACTGCCAAAATATTAAACTGAATTAGTTAACTAACGTTAGCTGGCTAACGTCATAGGCCTGGGAAATTAGAAGCTAGGTAGCTACCTAGCGTAGGTCTGTATCTAGACAGTTTTGGGAAACGGGATTGTTTGTCAAACAAGGTCAGGTGAAATCTCGAGTTAGCCAAAGGTAGTCATCCACGAGTAATTGTTATCGGTAAACTAGCTAACGTTAGCTTGCTTAAGTGACATCATGTTGATTAGGACATGTAGCTAGCTGGGGATGCAACTTCACGGGAAAGTATCAGCAGTCTGCTAGCAACTAACGTTGTCTTGTTAGCATCCTCGGCTAATTCTATAGCTGAAGCGTCAGGTACTGTATTATTAAACAAGTTAGCTTGCTAAAAGTAGCTAATGATGATTGTAAGTTGACACAGCTAACTTACAAGTCATAATAGTAGTAATTTAGTACAATAGACAAGTACTAACAGTACCTACCTAGATATGAAGTTACTAGCCAAATACCTAGATAGTGTATAATGTAAATAACGTTAATGAATACATTAATTTGTTCGCAATCCATTATCACAGGGTAGCGACGAATATTATTAGCTAGTTAACGTAACGTCGACGCTAGCTAGAAACTTTAACTACGTTAGGAGTAACCGCCAAGTTGGCTTGCTGGCTAGCCAGTTGACGTTACATTAGCTAGTTAACGTTAATTAATTACCAGGAATTTCAACTCACGTTAGCGAGCTAACATGCTACCTGGTTGCTAGATAACTTAATCGACAGACTTTGTGCGTTGCTAACGTTAAGCTAGGCAGCTAATGCGTTAGTCAGAGGTCCTCTTACCGCTGTTTGGAAATGAGGGCCCAACAGTAACACATCTAAAATGTTGTCTAACTGCCGCCATACAATACATATTGGGCAACGGCTTCACATTGACATTTAGATGAACGTTGCAATACTCACAATTTGACTTGTGGCCCTTGCCATGGAAGTTTCCCTCGATTATTTATTTGGAATAAAATAATTACTGAACCTCCAATAATGGCTGCCTCTGCGCCTTCATTTTCCAACTGTGACGTCGTTCCACAACAATGTTACCAAAGACAATCCAGTATGAAGATATGCAGAAACTGCTTCTCCAATAGAAATCCCTCATCAAACGTGTAGGCGATGTCATTGCGACGTTAGCTAGCATAGCTCATGCGCAATAAAACGTCACCGGGGCTAACGGTCGTGTCGCGCCTAACTGCGCATCTGCAGGCCGTCCGAAAGGTGCTCCTTGGATATAAAGTGTATTTTTCGTGAATAATTCAAACGTGTCAGTTTGTTACTTTCACGAGGTTGTAGTGATGACCGGTTCAACTGTTTAAGATATTTTCTCTAATCTAGGTTTTGCCTTTAGAATTTGAGAACGACTTTTCACTTCTCCCTTTGCATTGCAAAACCCGAGTCTGGTCTGTTGAGTCTGCTTTCGGACGCGTTACTGTAAATATCGCGATGTTTCGCCTGAGTTTGAAAAGTATGTGAAGTTCCTCAAGATGTTTATAACTAATCCCGCAAAGAAGGGAGAGGATCGGAGAGGTCGGTTGTCCTCAAAACCGCTAACGGGACAGAGGTAGAAATTGGGTTGGACGGAGAGCGAGGACAACTCAGCGGAAATGGAGTCTCTAGAGAAAGCAAGAACAAGATGGTTGTCAGGAGTAGTACAGTATTATCATAAGAACATGTGATATGGAGGGAAAAGAGAGGGAGGAGGAGGTCTAAGAGAGAAAGGGAAGACGAGGGTGAGTTTGAGTCTGATAAAAATAGTGGGGGAAAAGAGATGGTTTGTTAAAGAAGAATGGTAGAAAGTGTAAGCAGAGGGAGATGAAGACAGGAGGAGAAATGGAAGTGACTGAGGGGAAAGTATGGAGATCGAGGAATGCACAGAGGGTCAGGATAAAGATGAGTGTGTGACAGTATGAGTGAAGTTAATAGAAAAAGTGGACTCTTGCCTTTGTCTGATCCATTTGTGGTTTCAAGGTGGGTGGAAATAGAGTTGGGTAATGTGGATTCAGTGAAGGTAACCAGAAGGGGTCCAGTGATAATTGTTTGTGTTTCTGTTGGTCAGAGGAAGAATGCACTTGGAGTAAAACAAATGGGGTAAGAAAAGTGTATTGTTTCACTCTCAAGAAAAAGGCACCAATGAAAGAAGTGAAAACTGGGGTAGCAGCAAATATAAAAGTTGACCAGCTGAGGGGAAAGATTCCCGGTGTATGTGATGCTCGTCGCATCACGCAGACAGGGTGACGAGAGTGGAGAAACAGAAGAGTCATTGTCTGTTCTTTTGAGTTTTGAAGTTGAGTCTTTGCCTGACAAAGTGAAGTTAGGATATATAAGTTATCCTGTAAGAGCATATGTGCCGAATACATTATGATTTTACAGGTGTCAAGCTCATGGGCATGTGGCAGCAGTGTGTAGGAGGGAGGGTCCAAGGTGTGAGAAGTGTGCAGAAGGGCATGAGACAAAGAAATGTGTAGTATTGGGGAAAGTAGCGGAATGTGTTAATTGTAGGGGTGCCCATGGGGCTGGGGATCAGAAATGTCCTGTGCGAGAGAGGCAGGTTGAGGTTTCCAGGGTTAGAGTAGTGCAGAAGTTGTCATATGCTGAGGCAGTGAAGAAAGTAGAGGAAGATGGGTTAAGGGGGATGAGTGGTGAGAGTAGTTGCGCTATACCAGTATAGAGGGATAGGCCAAAAAGTGATGTAAGTTTCAGTAAGATTGGATTTTTTGCATTTATAGCAACGGTTATCAGCTGCACTGCAGGGATGGAACGGAAGTCGCAGAAAATTGAGATTGTGGTGGTAGCTGCAGGGAGGTATTTGGGTGTGCGAGACTAGACATCAGAAGAGTTACAGGGTGTGTCAAGTGGTGATGTCCCATCCTTTCAGGATGATGGCATGAGGTAGGAATAAATATTTAATTAGATGGGTAGTAGGGTATTTATTTAGTACATTTTTATTTTTCAAGCAAAGTGTGAGGGAGTTGTACTCCAGTCTAGTAGTTGGCGGTAATGCAGCAAATTGGATGCCAACTGCTGTTAAACCTCAGAAGAAGGAGAGGGTCTACTTCGTGTATCCACCCTTCTTTGCGTCTCAACAGAAGTTTATAAAAATGTAGACCGTGCCGGTTGTTTTAGGAAAGGTCATCAATGTCGTACAAACCCTGTTTCAAAGTGCCTTTGCATTGCATAACTTTTATTTTGATACAGTCTTGATACACACAGGAAACTGTTGAGGGTAGAAAAACCCAGCAGTGTTGCAGTTCTTGACAAACCGGTGCTTCTGACACCTACTGTGATACCCTGTTCAAAGGCACTTCAATCTTTTTTCTTGCCCATCACTCTCAGAATGCCACACACACATACACAATCCATGACGCAATGGTCTCAAGGCGGTCTCCTTCCTTTCATCTGCACTGGTTTAAGTGGATTTAACAAGTAACATCAATAAGGGATCATAGCTTTCACCTGGATTCATGTGGTCAGTCCGTCATGGAAAGAGCAGGTGTCCTTAGTGTTTTCTACACTCAGTGTACATTCATTATCATTGAGTATCAGCAGGATACAAAAAAACTTTGTTTCAAGAATAATAGGCCAATACTGTATACTATTCACACTGTACATACTCCATGTCAGGATCTTCTCTTTCAAATGTTTACCTTAAAAGGGATGACATTTTAGCAATGAAGTATTTTTTGCAACTTACTCGGAGTCAGATGAACTCATGTATACCATTTCTGTGTGCAGTTTGAAGGGAGCTTCTGGAGCCATTGCTAACTAGCGTTATGACTGGAAGTCTACAGGAGTAGCTTGAAACGATTCGGTTGACCGTTTTATGTGTGGATTAATTGTCGGAGTAGAGGAACTTGTGAATTTAAGATAAAATAACAACTCAATGTTTATATCTCACGACAAATTAGCTAGCAACAGCAAGCTAGCTAAATAGGACAAATTAGCTAGCAAGTGCAAGCTAGCTTGCTAAACTGCCATAAACATTTAATTATTTTTGACCTATCCCCAAATTAATGTAATTGGTTCAGAGTTTGTTTTGATATTTTAACCTGCGTGTCGTGATCACGTTTGGTGTGGGGGGGGGGCAAAATAAATGTATGCACGATGGCTCACGCGCACAGCCAGTTTGGGTTCCTTGTTAGCCAAATACATTTAAACTCAGTTTCTCACAATTACTGACATTTAATTTGAGTAAAAATTCCCAGTCTTAGGTCAGTTAGGATCACCACTTTATTTTATGAATGTGAAATGTCGGAATAATAGTTGAGAGAATTATTTATTTCAGCTTTTATTTCTTTCATCACATTCCCAGTGGGTCAGAAGTTTATATACACTCAATTAGTGTTTGGTAGCATTGCCTTTAAATTGTTTAATTTGGGTCAAAGGTTTTGGGTAGCCTTCCACAAGCTTCCCACGGTAAATTGGGTGAATTTTGGCCCATTCCTCCTGACAGAGCTGGTGTAACTGAGTCAGGTTTGTAGGCCTCATTACTCTCACACACTTTTTCAGTTCTGCCCACAAATTTACTATGGGATTGAGGTCATGGCTTTGTGATGGCCACTCCAATACCTTGACTTTGTTGTCCTTAAGCCATTTTGCCACAACTTTGGAAGTATGCTTGGGGTTATTGTCCATTTGGAAGACCCATTTGCAACCAAGCTTTAAGTTCCTGACTGATGTCTTGAGATGTTGCTTCAATATATCCACATAATTTTCCTAACTCATGATGCCATCTATTTTGTGAACTGCACCAGTCCCTCCTGCCGCAAAGCACCCCCACAAATGATGCTGCCACCCCAGCGCTTTTTTATTTTTTTATTTCACCTTTATTTAACCAGGTAGGCTAGTTGAGAACAAGTTCTCATTTGCAACTGTGACCTGGCCAAGATAAAGCATAGCAGTGTGAACAGACAACACAGAGTTACACATGGAGTAAACAATTAACAAGTCAATAACACAGTAGAGAAAAAAAAGGGGAGTCTATATACATTGTGTGCAAAAGGCATGAGGAGGTAGGCGAATAATTACAATTTTGCAGATTAACACTGGAGTGATACATGATCAGATGGTCATGTACAGGTAGAGATATTGGTGTGCAAAAGAGCAGAAAAGTAAATAAATAAAAACAGTATGGGGATGAGGTAGGTAAAAATGGGTGGGCTATTTACCGATAGACTATGTACAGCTGCAGCGATCGGTTAGCTGCTCAGATAGCAGATGTTTGAAGTTGGTGAGGGAGATAAAAGTCTCCAACTTCAGCGATTTTTGCAATTCGTTCCAGTCACAGACACCAGAGAACTGGAACGAAAGGCGGCCAAATGAGGTGTTGGCTTTAGGGATAATCAGTGAGATACACCTGCTGGAGCGCGTGCTACGGATGGGTGTTGCCATCGTGACCAGTGAACTGAGATAAGGCGGAGCTTTACCTAGCATGGACTTGTAGATGACCTGGAGCCAGTGGGTCTGGCGACGAATATGTAGCGAGGGCCAGCCGACTAGAGCATACAAGTCGCAGTGGTGGGTGGTATAAGGTGCTTTAGTGACAAAACGGATGGCACTGTGATAAACTGCTTCCAGTTTGCTGAGTAGAGTGTTGGAAGCAATTTTGTAGATGACATCGCCGAAGTCGAGGATCGGTAGGATAGTCAGTTTTACTAGGGTAAGTTTGGCAGCGTGAGTGAAGGAGGCTTTGTTGCGGAATAGAAAGCCAACTCTTGATTTGATTTTCGATTGGAGATGTTTGATATGAGTCTGGAAGGAGAGTTTACAGTCTAGCCAGACACCTAGGTACTTATAGATGTCCACATATTCAAGGTCGGAACCATCCAGGGTGGTGATGCTGGTCAGGCGTGCGGGTGCAGGCAGCGAACGGTTGAAAAGCATGCATTTGGTTTTACTAGCGTTTAAGAGCAGTTGGAGGCCACGGAAGGAGTGTTGTATGGCATTGAAGCTCATTTGGAGGTTAGATAGCACAGTGTCCAAGGACGGGCCGGAAGTATATAGAATGGTGTCGTCTGCGTAGAGGTGGATCAGGGAATCGCCCGCAGCAAGAGCAACATCATTGATATATACAGAGAAAAGAGTCGGCCCGAGGATTGAACCCTGTGGCACCCCCATAGAGACTGCCAGAGGACCGGACAGCATGCCCTCCGATTTGACACACTGAACTCTGTCTGCAAAGTAATTGGTGAACCAGGCAAGGCAGTCATCCGAAAAACCGTGGCTACTAAGTCTGGTTGGGATGGTGTTCTTCGGCTTGCAAGCCTCCCCCTTTTATCTCCAAACATAACAATGGTCATTATGGCCAAACAGTTCTATTTTTGTTTCATCAGACCAGAGGACATTTCTCCAAAAAGTACAATCTTTGTCCCAATGTGCAGTTGCAAACCGTAGTCAGGCTTTTTTATGGTGGTTTTGGAGCAGTGGCTTCTTCCTTGCTGAGCGGCCTTTCAGGTTATGTCGATATAGGACTCGTTTTACTGTGGATATAGATACTTTGTACCTGTTTCCTCCAGCATCTTCACAAGGTCCTTTGCTGTTGTTCTGGGATTGATTTGCACTTTTCGCACCAAATTACGCATCTCCTTCCTGAGCGGTATGACGGCTGTGTGGTCCCATGGTGTTTATACTCGCGTACTATTGTTTGTACAGATGAACGTGGTACCTTCAGGCGTTTGGAAATTGCTCCCAAGGATGAACCAGACTTCTGGAGGTCTACAATAGTTTTCTGAGGTCTTGGCTGATTTCTTTTGATTTTCCCATGATGTCAAGCAAAGAGGCACTGAGTTTGAAGGTAGGCCTTGAAATACATCCACAGGTACACCTCCAATTGACTCAAATGATGTCAATTAGCCTATCAGAAGATTCTTAAGCCATGACATAATTTTCTGGAATTTTCCAAGCTGTTTAAAGGCACAGTCAACTTAGTGTATGTAAACTTCTTACCCACTGGAATTGCGATACAGTGAATTATAAGTAAAATAATTGTTGGAAAATTGGAAAAATTACTTGTGTCATGCACAAAGTTGATCTCCTAACTGACTTATAGTTTGTTAACAAGAAATTTGTGGAGTGGTTGAAAAACAAGTTTTAATGACTCCAACCTAAGTGTATGTAAACTTCTGACTTCAACTGTATATTATCCATCCCAAATTTAGAATGACATTCCTTAGTGCTTCACGTTGGTTCTATCAATTTAAGACCCTCCCTTTTCTCATCACTTATGGTAATGACAGATTGTTATCTCAATGCATTCTCAATCTAAATTAATATACACTTTGCAGTGCAGACCTCCACAATCAGCTTGATACCCCCAAAATAAACAATTTTGGACAAGCCTAAATCAATTACGGGCATGGTTGACCACCCCCCGTTCGTGGCACTCATTCTTCCTTTCCTGGCGTTTCTTCGTGTTCTTCTTCAGATGGTGTTTCAGTTCGTCCTTTTAATGGCACATGTTCAAAGTGTATGGCCCTTGATAATGTCTCAGTCCATTATGTCTTTGTCCATTTTCCCACCAGTACACCAGCAGTATGAGAGAAGTTTGGACTGTGCTCACTCCACATGCACCCATGTCGCACTCCTGAGAGAAAAAGCATGAGAGAAAAGGAAGTTGATAGCTTCTGGATGCAGTGTACAGATTACTGGCTTGGACTCAGGTCTCATGGTAGAAGTGGTAAAGGACCATACTGAATGTCATTTTCAGACGGTTAAAGGGGGTGTTGAGGTTCACACTGTTCATCGGCCAAATTATCTTACATGCATCTAGATGCCATCTGTGGTCACCTTCGCCATAACCTCGAGAGAGCACTGACCAGAACAAAAGTTTAGTTTAGAATAACAACACACATTTGAAACCATTTCCCCCACCCCAATTAGCTTATACTCTCCTATCATCTTGGCGATCTCACTGTGGCGTTACAGGTCAGGGAGTTGCATATTTACCAAAGGGCCCCAGGGGAACAGTAATTCCCCTTTGGACACATGACTCACATCTTGATTCATGCATCCTAAAAAACAACAACACTGCCTGTTAAATAAAAAAAAGAAACAAATTAGAATAAATCAAATCGAATTATCTATTGATAACCCCATAAGGAAATAATTGTATCCTGTCAGGTAATGGAAAAATAGACTAGAGACAGCTCTCTCTTTCTGTCCTTCTCATGGTCCGAATCACACAAGTATAAACTTCTTAATTAGTAAGGGTGATCAGGCCTCACCAGGAAGTCAGAACAGAGGTCAGAGGTCTGTTAGCCTTATTAAGTGAGTGTGTTTTTTATTTATCCTTTTTAACTAGGCAGTTAACCCACTGTTCCTAGGCCGTCATTGAAAATAAGAATTTGTTCTTAACTGACTTGCCTAGTTAAATAAAGGTTAAAAAAATAGGCAAAGAAACATGACAGTCCATCATTACTTTAAGACATGTCAGTCAATACGGAACTTTTAAAGTTTCTTCAAGTGCAATCGCAAAAGCCATCATGCGCTATGATGAAACTGGCTCTCATGAGGACCACCACAGGAATGGAAGACCCAGAGTTACCTCTGCTGCAGAGGATAAGTTCATTAACTTTATATGGCTGCAGGGGCAGTATTGAGTAGCTTGGATGAAAAGGTGCCCATTGTAAACGGCCAGCTCCTCAGTCTCAGTTGCTAATATATGCATATTATTATTAGTATTGGATAGAAAACACTCTAAAGTTTCCAAAACTGTCAAAATATTGTCTGTGAGTATAACAGAACTGATATTGCAGGCGAAACCCTGAAGAAAATCAAAGCAGGAAGTGGCTTCTATTTTGAAAACTCCATGTTCCATAGCCTCCCTTTGCTCCATTTAAAGGGATATGAACCAGATTCCTTTTCCTATCGCTTCCTCAAGGTGTCAACAGTCTTCAGACATAGTTTCAGGTTTTTATTTAGAAAAATGAGCCAGAACGATAACATCGCGTCAAGTGGTCACATGAGTTTTGCTTGCGCAACAGAATTTGGACAGCCATTGTTTTCCCCTCTCCTACTGTGAAAGACATTTGCGGTTGATATATTATCGATTATATATTTTAAAAACAACCTGAGGATTGATTATAAAAACGTTTGACATGTTTCTGCGGACATAATGGGAACTATTTGGAATTTTCGTCTGCATTGTCTTTCCTGTGGATTTCTGAACATAACGCGACAAACAAACAGGTATTTTGGATATAAAAATCATCTTTATGGAACAAACGGAACATTTGTTGTGTAACTGGGAATCTCGTGAGTGAAAACATCTGAAGATCATCAAAGGTAAACGATTAATTTGATTGCTTTTCTGATTTTCGTGACCAAGCTACCTGATGCTAAGTGTACTTAACGTTTTATCGTGCGATCGATAAACTTATACAAATGCTTGGATTGCTTTCGCTGTAAAGCATAATTTCAAAATCTGACACGACAGGTGGATTAACAAAAGGCTAAGATGTGTTTTCCTATATTGCACTTGTGATTTCATGAATATAATGGATGAGAGCGCGTTCTTTGTTGTTTATCTCCGGTAAAGACAAAAATGATTCTCTGTCTTAAATTTTATCATTTACATATTAGGGTACCTGAGGTTTGATTATAAACGTTGTTTGACTTGTTTGCAGAAGTTTATTGGTAACGTTTGGGATTCATTTTGTATTCATTTTGAAGGAGGGAAACCGGTGGATTATTGAATGAAGCGTGCCAGCTAAACTGAGTTTTTGGGGTTATAAAGAAGGACTTTATCAAACAAAAAGACCATTTGTGATGTAGCTGGGACCTTTTGGAGTGCCAACAGAAGAAGATCTTCAAAGGTAAGGCTTTTATTATATCTTTATTTCTGACTTTCGTGGCGCACCTGCCTGGTTGAAAAATGTAGTAGCGGTCCTTGTACCTAGCATCGAGCATGGTGGCAACACAGTAAAGAGAGAATGCCACCGAATCACTTGTTCACAGCCTGTGTCGGCAGTTTTGTTGAGCAGGCGTTTCAATGCCATGACAAAGGGTATCACGTCTGCTGCAGGCACAGCTGATGAGCTTATGTCTCGAGTCAGTTGTTCGAATGGAGCTTGCTAGTATGTTCAAGCTTCAGACATGTTCTCAAATGCCATTGAAATGGCAGCAGCGGTATGACAACCATCATATTCATTAGCATGCAATACGACTTTGCTCAGTACGAAATCCTCGACGACCCACTGTGCTGTCAGACTCAGCTGCTCATGGGGCTGATATCACTGGTCCAAATGTCAGTGGTGAAGCTAATAGCAGTGACTGTAATTATTGTGTAACTCCGGTAGGGCAACGTTTGAAAACTAGCGCACTTTGTAGTGGGTACTGGTGCTCGGTCAGTCGGCGACAGCCAACATCACCTACGACAGAGAACGATTGATTGTCAAGGGCAGTGAATTCCATTATTTTGGCATTAATGGATTACGCCTTTTAGTTGTCTCGCTGAAAATCTCTTACTCTTTCAAATGACTGCTTGACTTGTTGACTGCTCAATCCACACAGCAGACATTGTCGGCTAGGTTAGGAATGCTGTGTTACACTTGGCCTCATTACCTTATATAAGTATGCACATTGGTTTTGCACATCGCCGTTAAACTAGACATCGGACCGATACCGATGTCGGCATTTTTAGCTAATATATGTGTAAACTGTAGCCAATTACTGTACCTTGATGCTGTGTGTTGTGTGGGGGTATAAAAACTGCAGCTTGTCCAGGAACCATTTTTGTCTCTTAGTCTTTTCTTCAGATTATGTATTATTTGTATATCTTGTATATTGAGTTTGGAGTGAGTCCCATCTCTTGAGTTCTTCCACTGGAAATCAGTGATATTGTAAAATGTAGGTGTATATTTTGTAATGCCATAAGCAGAGCTACTTAACTACAGAGTTGCAATTGTAGGATATGTCCAGATCACAGGTGGTTGGTGGCACCTAAATTGACAAAGACAGGCTTGTCGTAATGGCTGGAGCAGAATAAATGGAATGGTATCAAATACATGGTTTCCATCTGTTTGATTCCATTTGCTCCGTTCCAGCCATTTATGAGCAGTCCTCCCCTCAGCAGACTCCACTGGTCCAAATTCTCCACACCTTTCCCAAAGTATGTAAAATAGGAGTTGATTAGTTGAGTGGAATGTGTGATTGCTTGGGCAAAGAACAAAAATGCGCACTTTGGATCCCCAGGAGCAGAATTGAGAAACACTGGAATAGACTGTGGATATTTGGCTCCCAAATGGCTCTTCGTTCAAAATTGGCCTACAACAATGGTTATGAAAAAAAATTGCAATTTGTTCAAATTCTTTTACAGTATAAGGGGAGTGTCATGTCAAAACGTTTTACTTTGGAAGGGCAGTGCATTTTTTATGCCACCTTGAGTTGGACCAGCCCCTCCCACCCAGTAAATGTTGATATGTCCCTAAAGTACATGTCAGATAAAAATGTCATGACAGGACTGATGGAAACATTTTTTGTTCAACCTTCGAAATGTTGAAAACACAATATGCTAGACAAGGTGGGATCTTGTCGGTAAAATTAATTATTGAAGTGTCGGTGGAAACAATTATATACAGTGCATTCATAAAGTATTCAGACCCCTCGACTTTTTTCAAATTTTTTACATTACAGCCTTATTCTAATATGTATTTTTTTTTTTAAATGTATTATTAAATCTCACCAATAGACAATACCCCATAATGGCAAAGCAAAAACAGGTTTAGATATTTTTGCGAACGTATTAAATAGAAAACTGATCACATTTACATAAGTATTCAGACCCTTTACGCAGTACTTTGTTGAAGCATTTTGGCAGCGATTACAGCTTGGCACAGAGTTCCTCCCATTCTTCTTTGCAGATCCTCTCCAGCTCTGTCAGGTTGGATGGGGAGCGTTGCTGCACAGATATTTTCAGGTCTCTCCAGAGTTCGATCGGGTTCAAGTCCGGGCGACTCAAGGACATTGAGACTTGTCCCGAAGCCACACCTGCGTTGACTTGGCTGCTTGCTTAGGGTCCTTGTCCTGTGGGAAGGTAAACCTTCACTCCAGTCGGGGGTCCTGAGCACTCTGGAGCAGGTTTGTACCGTTCATCTTTACCTCGATCCTGACTAGTTTCCCAGTCCCTGCCACTGAAAAACATCCCCACAGCATGATGCTGCCACCATCGTGCTTCACTATAGGGATGGTGACAGTTTTCCTCCGGATGTGACGCTTAGCATTCAGGCCAAAGAGTTCAATCTTGGTTTCATCAAACCAGATTCTTGTTTCTCATGGTCTGAGTGTCTTTAGGTGCCTTTTGGCAAACTCCAAGCGGGCTGTCATGTGCCTTTTTCTGAGTGGCGGCTACTGTCTGGCCGCTCTACCATAAAGGCCTGAATGGAGGAGTGCTGCAGAGATGGGAGAACCTTCCAGAAGGACAGCCATCTCCAGAGGAACTTGAGCTCTGTCAGAGTGACCATCGGGTTCTTGGTCACCTCCCTGACCAAGGCCCTTCTCCCCCAATTGCTTAGTTTGGCCAGACGGACAGCATTAGGAAGAGTCTTGGTTGTTCCAAACTTCTTCCATTTAAGAATGAGGCCACTGTGTTCTTCAATGTTGCCGATGTTTTGGTAGCCTTCCCCAGATCTGCGCCTCGACACAGTCCTGTCTCAGAGCTCTACAGACAATTCCTTCGTCTTCATGGCTTGGTTTTTGCTCTGACATGCACTGTCAACTGTGGGACCTTAGACCTTTCCAAATCATGTTCAATCAATTGAATTTACCAGAGGTGGATTCCAAGTTGTCAAAACATTGAAGGATGATCAATGAAATCAGGATGCATCGGAGCTCAAGTTCGAGTTGCAAGAGGTCGTAATACTTACCTTATTTACAATACATTTGTAAAAAATTAATACATATTCAAATAAGGCTGTAACGTAACAAAATGTGGAAAAAGTCAACGTCTAAATACTTTCCAAAGGCACTATACCAAGAAATGTAGCTAGCCAACAGTCTCTCATCATTCATTTTTGAAGAAATACATTTTTTCAAAACTGTTCAACTATTGTCCCTCCGAGTCAACTACTCACATTTTATGTACTGCAGTGCTAGCTAGCTGTAGCTTAAGCTTTCAGTACTAGATTCATTCTCTGATCCTTTGATTGGGTAGACAATCTGCTCTGTTAGGTTGGAAGATGTCCTCCAACCCATCATAATTACTTTGTAAGTTTGGGAAGGGGTGAGAACCATGAGCCTACTAGGTTTCCTATTAAAGTCAATGTACCTAGAGGATGGAAACCAATGTGTACAATATGAATTATAGATGTAATTTTGCAGAAGATGTAGTCTTTGGATGTGTATTTGAAGCAATGCCTTGTAGACTTAGTTTTAAAAATGTTAATGCAGAGCCTTGTACTTAACATATTGTCTCACTAATCAACAAATGCCAATCCTGGGCATAGTCAATTTTGCCTCAGCCATGGCTAAGAAAGTATAGCTCAGCCCAGAATTAGCATAAATGAGGGTTATAAACCAAAAACAAGGTATTCCAAGTGAGGTAGTGGAAAGTTTATTTACAACAAATGTCCATAATGTGATATGCATACTACATTATGACCTAAAAGTATAAACTAACAATTAAAAAAAGTTTCAAAACCTGAGAGAAAAGATTAGAAATGTTTTTGCATGAAACTTGCTACTCATACTATAAACCAAGCTTTTATTCTACTAATGAAACCATACAAAAACTACATACACTGAACAAAAATAACAATTTGGTCCCAAGTTTGAGCTGAAATAAAATAACCCAGATATTTTACACAAAAATCTTAAACTGTGCACAAATTGTTTTACATCCCCATTAGTGAGCATTTCTCATCTTCCAATGTAATCCATGCACCTGACAGGTGTGGCATCTCAAGAAGCCGATTAAACAGCATGATCATTACACAGGGGCACCTTGTGCTGGGGACAAAGGCCAATATAAAATACGCAGTGGTCAATGCCAGATGTTGCAGGTTGGGCGAGCATGAAAATGGCATTCTGACTGCAGGAATGTCGACCAGAGCTATTGCCAGAGAATTGAATGTAGATTTCTCTACGATAAGCCTCATCCAACATTATTTAAGAGAATTTGGCAGCACATCCAACCGGCTTCAACCATTGCTGATGTCCATGTTGTGAACAGAGTGCGCCATGGTGGGGTTATGTATGGGCAGGCATAAGCTACAGACAATAGAAACAATTGCATTTTATTGATGGCAATTTGAATGCTCAACTGATGAGATCCTGAGTCCCATTAAGGTATTTGTGACCAACAGATGCATACCTGTACCCAGTCATGTGAAATCTATAGATTAGGGCCTAATGAATTTATTTAAATTGACTGATTGCCTTATGAACTCGTAAAAGCAATGAAATTGTTGCATTTATACATTTTTGTCCAGCATAGTAATTTATGGTTGAACACCCCAGCCAATCCCACCCACCTTCCCTTCAAGAGTTCAAAGTGTTCATATTATGCACGCTCGCCTCGGATTCGCCTGGCCAGCTGGATGTCTTTGGGCATGATGGTGACCCTCTTGGCATGGATGGCACATAGGTTGGTGTCCTCAAACAGGCCAACAAGGTATGCCTCACTGGCTTCCTGTATGGGGAGAGAAAAGCCCATAATCAGAATCTATTGGCATCAGTACATATTTACTTAAGTGCAGCAGCAGCTAACCAAGTCATCATTTACCTGTTGCATAATTAGGACTAAGGCTACTCTGGCACACCACTGCCTGGGTTGTCTACCCATGTTAGATCAACAGCCAATGGGACTGAACTAAGTTTCCCGACAACGTGTTCGAGAAAGAGAAATTTACCGGACACATTCATAACCCATTAGGGCATCCACCCACAGTGCTCAGAATATAGCAATGCATCTTACCAGAAAACCAACTAATTTATCACAGCAACCAATAATACTGCATTGTCAAGTTAGAAAGCAGGGGAATCTAAAGATTCAACTTGGATGGGTTGCTAATATGACTAGGATTGTACCTTTTGCTTCTGGACAATGGAAGTAAATATGAAAACCAATAGAACGGATTATTGGCATAGGGGTGGGCCCAATAGGGAATGGTAATAAATGTCAAAAGTACTTAGAGGACTAAGACCATTCGACACGTCACCAGGAAGCATGACTTGGCCAGAGGAACTGAGGATCATTGGCATCTTAAATGTTTTGTTGTTGCTGTGGATCGTTTCAAAATCACAAGCACATAGGCCGATGCCTATTTGGAACATCTGCAATTTGGTAAACGCAGGGCAATAAGACCTAGCTGATTGAGTTACGGCTGTGTTAAATGTGTGAAGCTGTCTGGAGTAGAATTTTTAAATGTTGGGACAAGGGGAGGGGTGTGTGGCGAAGATGGTCGAGTCTACAGAATTGCTCAGCTGCCTCCCACCAATTCAGTGTAAATTGTTTGCCCTTTGATTTTAGTAAATGTACCGTTAAGCTGTCATTTGGTTACAATTTCTGTTAATGTATGCATTAGTCATTTTACTGTTCTCATTGAGTAGAGACGGTTTGCATGGTTTACAACCTTCTACACTTGTGAGTTTTGGTTTATTTCATAACCATTTATGAGATTTGTCAATTTCTCATTGTCTTTTGTTTGGAGTGCTCCATGTGAGCAATGAGCATGTCTGGTTTCTCAGTCCTGATAATGTTGAGGGAGCGTGTGTGCCTGAGCATGCATAGAAGTGCCTAGCCTGCTGTGTGGAAATGTAGGAAAGAGGAACATCCACTGAGAACTATATTTTATTAAAACTTGTTCCTCACAGGAAAATATTTCCAACAACCGCCATCAATAATCAGTCCTCAGCATGAAAGCGCAATAGAAGTTAGAGGCTACGAGTTCCGTGCACTCATTTATTTAGCTGCCAACGGATCAATTATTTGATGAGATTACTAGTTGAACTAGATTGTCCTGTGTTGCAAATAATCAATGCAATGCCTGTTAATTTATCATCGAATCACAGCGTACTTCGCCAAAGGGGTGATGATTTAACTAGCGCAGTCATGAAAAAAGCATTGCAGTTGCACAAATGTACCTAACCATAAACATCAATGCCCATCTTATAATTAATACACAAGTACATATTGTTTTAAACCTGCATATTTAGTTAAGAAATGCATGTCAGCAGGCAATATTAACTAGGGAAATTGTGTCACTTCTCTTGCGTTCTGTGCAAGCAGAGTCAGGGTATATGCAGCAGTTTGGGCCACCTGGCTCGTTGCGAACTGTGTGAAAACCATTTCTTCCTAACGCAGTAATTAATGTGCCACAATTTTACATAATTATGACATAACATTGAAGGTTGTGCAATGTAACAGCAATATTTAGACTTAAGGATGCCACCCGTTCGATAAAATACAGAACGGTTCCATATTTCACTGAAAGAATAAACTTTTTGTTTTTGAAATGATAGTTTCCGGATTTGACCATATTAAATGACCTAAGGCTCGTATTTGTGTATATCATATTATAATTAAGGCTATGATTTGATAGAGCAGTCTGACTGAGCGGTGGTAGGCAGCAGACGGAATCGTAAGCATTCAAACAGCACTTTCCTGCGTTTACCAACAGCTCTAAGCAATGCTTGAAGCATGACTGATTGAGAAAGAAAATGAAACTACACATATGAAAATCCTAACTGCACTTAAAGTAGGAATGTTAAGATAAATTGCTAGCTTTCCCCAACCTTGAAACTGATAAAATTATTGCATCCACTTTGCCATGGTCATCTTACGCCTATAGGCTACTTTGAAGCAAGATAAGTGTCTTGAGAAATGGTGGTGGGTGACGGGCTGATAGCATTTACTTGAATGGGAGGCACGCTTCAGTTGCCAGTTGAGAAATATATTCTTTAGTTGCGCACCAAAACTGTTCAACGCACAATAGCACTTAGAATTGTTGTGCAATGACTTGTTTTTAAATTATATTTCACTCCAGCAGCAACCAGCTTAGGACATGCAAGAAATCAGCACAAAAATAGGCTCTGTATACTGTTCTTTAGGTCAATAACTAAAGAAATGACAGGCCAATTTAATCCCAAAGAATTATGCAAATTAACCTATAGTAACAATAGACCAATAAGCATAGGTCTAATGTATTTAAATCGACTGGAATTGCCAGTAATGCATAAAAGCACTATTTAGCTATTTTTTTTCCTTCTGTTTTCAGCTGCAACAGGCTTTTTGGGCAAAAACAGAAACCCTCGACTACACCTATCCAAAATCAACCCAAATCCTATGGTTAACTTGCCTGCAGAGCACCAATGGCAGCACTCTGGAAGCGGAGGTCTGTCTTGAAGTCCTGGGCAATCTCACGGACCAGCCGCTGAAAAGGCAGTTTTCTGATCAGCAGCTCAGTGGATTTCTGGTACCGACGAATTTCTCTCAGAGCCACTGTACCCGGCCTACACACACACAGTCAGTAAACATGCCAAGAAGTGTCCTGTTGCAGCAAATTGAGAACGGTCCAGGTGAGAAGCGTTACCTGTATCGGTGAGGTTTCTTCACACCGCCAGTAGATGGCGCACTTTTCCTTGCAGCCTTGGTGGCCAGTTGTTTCCTGGGTGCTTTTCCACCAGTGGATTTACGGGCGGTCTGCTTGGTACGTGCCATAGCTCACTTGTAGACTTATCTGAAAACAGGTGAAATTATAAAATGCACAAGAAACCACGTGGCGTCACTACTCAATAAACAAGGTTACTGATGGCCAGCACATTTAATATCTCGAGTTTTGAAACCAATCGTAGTGGTTGCATTAGACGGCCAACTAAATGGTGATCCCTATATCAGCAGGCAAGCAACTAACGTTACACCATAAAAAAAAGCCAAAAGGCTACTACTAGCTTCATAAGGATAAAGGCGCCAATAAGTTAGCCGAGACCCCACCCACCCGGTCGGCTAGCTAGCAACACAGGATGTTTAAACACATTGGACGCAGAACGACATCTTTCTAAACCGGTATGGCGGTTCAACTGAAAGTAGCATTATTCTATCACGCACTAGCAGACAATTTAACGTTAGGTAGCTAGCTACGTCCGATTGTTACCCCCATCTTGGTTCTAAAACCAGCTAGGTTTCTCCACAACACAAATATTACATTAGTATTAACATCCAAATAAGTATCAAGCTAAACAATAGTTCAAATGTCTACACTAACGCCGTTAGAGGTTGCAACTTCGTTATGGTGGCTTGAATAACGTTTTCTTCCATGTAACGTTAGCCACCTTAGCTAGCCATGCAGTATTTCAAAGTTGCCTGCAAGGCCTGGTTTATTTAAGTTACATAAAGTACCTAGTTAACTCGGATAACTAAATAAGCCTGGTTGACAAGCTAACGTTAGTGCCCACGCAAACCACCTGTTTTTAGCTAACGCGCGACATTAATTAGCTACCAACAACGGATACAAATAATAGTAGAAATAATACAAATAATAGTTTGGGCTAACTATATTTCAATATGAACAACCACAAAACACTAACCTAGTGCATTTAGCTTGCTTAACTTAGAACAAAACAACTACTCCAATGTTCTTAGATTCCAAAAACACCGTTCCTTTTACAGTTTCGTAGAATTTTGAACAAGAAATGGTATTTGTATTTATACTTTTCTTGACGTTTAATTTGTAGACCTGCCCACAAGCACCAGCAAAACGCATATGTATTGGTCAAACCAAAATGACGCACTACGACGCCGAGGCTTGTTTACAAATTCAATCACATTTCTAAAAGGCACTTCCAAGCTAAATATGAGATTTATATGATAAAGTAATTTAATAAATATAATACTTTGTGGTTCATTTCCTATATAGAAACTGGCACCTAGCAACAAAAATCTGAATAGTGGAAACAAAATTATTTGGAAACTTTTACTGGTCGAAATAACGAAAACGTGTATAAAAAAAAAGTTTGATGCATTCCTATCGAAGAAAGACTGACACATAGTACACGTAAACTCGTACATCGCCTTGGTCCGTACAATTGCCCTTATTTTTAGCGCCCCAAAAACGTAATACTTCCAGATCAACTGTTATGTCAATACCATTGTAAAGCACAATTTCTCCCCTTTGAGCCCCGTCGGGTCTTTAAAAAAATGGCGGGTGGGGAAGCGAAGCTATTTGAGTGATAGTGAGAAGGAGAGATGTTGTGTGGGAAAATTGCTTTTTTTCACTCAATCTGTCCAATTTATCACCTTATCGCCTCTAAAATGTAAATAAAACTCTATGAAGAGTTTATAATTTGAAGGTTTGTGTTGAATTTCAATCGGGTTTTTAGGGCGGTGCTAAAGTGATCTTAGACGTAAACAGCTGCTTTCAGAATGATGATCGCATGCAATGATGACGCAAAAAAAATGATTAGGTATCCCCCCTTACCCCGTCACTGTCCATTTCTTGTTTTTAAAGGATGATATAAGTGCTACACCTGGTGGAGAGAGATTGTAAACCAGAAATAGTTGCTTTATGCGTGCTGTACGTTACGACATGACACGGAAAGATGTAACGGAGGTTCAGTTTTTTCAACTTTTCTCCAATACTATAGAGCCATTATCATGTCGATCAACGTTTGAATAGAAACCTAGTTCACACCCCCGATTTTGACGTCAACACAGTCCCATTAGTTTTCTTTGTAGCCTTTGTAAGAATATTGCGTTTGCGCACATTTGTACTGAATGGGGTGAGTTTACGTTAGTAATTTGGCTGCTTGAAATAGCATTGTGCATTTTTCAAAGCCTTCAGAAAGTATTCACACCTCTGGACTTTTTCCACATTTGTACACACTATACCCCATAATGTCAAAGTGGAATTATGTTTTTCGAAATGTTTGAAATTAATTTAAAAAAATGAATAGCTGAAATATCAATACGTATTCAACCCCTTTGTTATGGCAAACCTAAATAAATTCAGGAGTAAACATTTGCTTAACAAGTCACTTAATTGCATGGACTCATTCTGTGTGCAATAATAGTGTTTATGTCACAACTTCCATCAAAGTCGGCTCCTCTCCTTGTTAGGGCGGCGTTCGGCGATCGACGTCACCGGCTTTCTAGCCATCGCCGCTCCATTTTTCATATATCAATTTGTCTTGTCTTGTTTTCATACACACCTGGTTTTCATTTCCCCAATCAATCTAATTGTATTTAACCCTCTGTTTCCCATGTTTTGTATGTAATTGTTTTCATGTCAAGCGATGTTCTTTCGCGCTTTACTTTATTGTTCTGGTTTTCTGAGCGTGTTTGTTTTGTGCTCCCAGGTTGGAACTATAATAAAGTGCGCTTTATTTATCATACTCTGCTCTCCTGCACCTGACTTCCCCTTTATACACACCTTGACAGTTTAACGTGATTTTTGAATGAATCTCATCTCAGTACCCCACACATACAGATAAGTGCATTATGCTACATCTGCATTAACATCTGCTAACCATGTGTATGTGACAATAACATTTCATTTGATTTTATTGTAAGGTCCTTCAGTCGAGCAGTGAATTACAAACACAGATTCAACCACAAAGACCAGGGAGGTTTTTCAATGCAGACATTGAGTAAAATAAAATAAAAATCAGACATTGAATATCCCTTTGAGCATGGTGAAGTTATTAACTACACGTTGGATGGTATATCAATACACCCAGTCACTACAAAGAAACAGGCGTTCTTCCTAACTCAGTTGCCAGAGAAAAAGGACACCGCTCAGAGATTTCACCATGAGGCCAATGGTGACTTTAAAACAGTTAAGAGTTTAATGATTGTGATAGGAGAACCTGAGGATGGATCAACAGAATTGTAAAAAATCCAAAACATGCATCCTGTTTGCAACTAGGCACTAAAGTAATACTGCAAAAAATGTGTCAAAGCAACTAACTTTTTGTCCTGAATACAAAGCGTTATGTTCGGGGCAAATCCAATACAACACGTGTCGTTCTCCATATGTTCAAGCATAGTGGTGGCTGCAATATGTTATGGGTATGCTTTTAATCCTTAAGGACTGGGGAGTTTTTTTAGGTAAAAAGAATTGAATGGAACTAAGGACAGGGAAAATCCTAGAGGAAAACCTTGTTCAGTCTGCTTTCCACCAGATACTTGGAGATTAATTCACCTTTAAGCAGGACAATAACCTAAAACACAAGCCCAAATCTACACTGGAGTTGCTTAACCAGAATACAGTGAATGTTTCTGAGTGGCCGAGTTAGAGTTTTGACTTAAATCTGCTTAAAAATCTATGGCAAGACCTGAAAATGGTTGTCAAGCAATGATCAACAACCAATTTAACAGAGCTATAATAATTTTTTAATGACTAAAGGGCAAATGTTGCACATTTCAGGTGTGGAAAGCTATTACAGACTTACCCAGAAAGTCTCACTGCTGTAATTTCTGCCAAAGGGGATTCTAACATGTATTGAGTCAGGAAGTTGAATACTTATCTAAATCAAGATATGGTTTTATTTGTCATATACTGTATATATATATATTTTTTTACAAATGTTAGAATTCATCTACCGCTTTGAAATTAGAGTGTTTTATGTAGATCATTCACGCAAAAATGACAATTCAATCCATGTTAATGCCACTGTAAGACATACAAATGTGGAAAAAGTCAAGCCGTGTGAATACTTTCTGAAGGGACTGTCCTACACTTCGATAAAGGTGCAAAAACAGCGCTTTGATCATTCATGAAAGTCCTGTAATGCATTCACTGCAGTCACTGTAGCTAGTGACACTTTATGCACCTGATGTTAAGCTTTGATAAAAATCTTTCTGCAGCAATTTACATGTCATTTGAGCTAACAGCAGGAGTGTCTTCAGAGTTGTCATCTGGAAATGGCTGGGGCTGAGGGAATCATGACAGAGTATAAGACACTGGTCATAGTTAGGACACAAAAAGTAATTACAAGAAATTCCTTGACATATTTACGCATTGTAGTGTGATTTAATACTGTGTCTCTGCATGTGTTTGTGTCTGTTATTGTTTTGGAGCAGACGTTGAGCCTCGGGTGAATGACACTGCCCAAAAGAACCAACAAAGCAGAGCAGAGAAATATCTCTTTCACTTTCTACTTCTTCCCTGAGGGTGCAACAGCAGCAGAGGGTAATGGCAAGGCATTATTGCTGGGATAGGAGGAAACAAAAGGGCAATGGCATATGTTAAGTGTTTAAAAAAAACAAAGTGTTTGTTAGATGTTAAGCCTTGTGTTAAAATATGCTTAAAATGACAAAAAAGCGATTGTGTTGAATTGTGTTTGGTCAATAAAGATAGACATGGTTTTAAAAAGGTAGTGGTAATATTTAATTCAGTACAGACATTTGTAGGCAGGCAGCTTAATTTACCGTGTCCCACGATTCAGCATACCCCATACCCGGGGGTAAGTTGTGCCAAGATGCCACTCTGTTGGACAAGCTCCGTTTCAAAACTGTAATGTTAACACGAATTCTGATTATTTCCAGGGATACACACCGTCCTCAAATATACTGATTGTACAAAACATTAAGAGCACCTTCCTAATATTGACTTACACACGGAAAACTGTTGAGCGTGAAAAACCCAGCAGCGTTGCAATTCTTGACACACTCAAACCATTTGCCTAGCCCCTACTACCATACCCTGTTCAAAGGCACTTAAGTCTGTCTTGCCCATTCACCCTCTGAATGGCATACATACACAATCCATGTCTCAATTGTCTCAAGGCTTAAAAATCCTTATTTAACCTTTCTCCTCCCCATCAGACACTGATTAAAGTGGATTTAACCTCATTATTGGATCATAGCTTTCACCTGGATTCACCTGGTCAGTCTTAATGTTTTGTACACAACTTTTTGTTGTTGTTGAAAGATTATATTTCCCTTGTTAGAGTAATTCTGATTGTGAACTTACCCCACTCTCCCCTACAGCAAGACAAATAAAAGTTCAAATTTAACCAGGCTTAGGTGAAAAATAAACATGCGGTGTACACTAAATTCAGTAGACTAGAAATACGACCAATGATAGATGGAAATATGTGGCATAGAAATGTGGCAACTAAGCATTCTCTTTTTCTCTTTCAGCAATGACATCAGCTCATGTCAAAGCAGTGGCAGACCCTGCTAAGATGTCCGTTTTCCACAGGAAAGCAGACAATAAGACAGACACTTTAAATACCCATAAATTCCAATGCAAGGAGTCAACAAGATACTTTTCAGGCACAGACTCCAAACACAAGTGTGTAGAACTAGGAGAACTCAACTTTGGTCTTTACCTCTGCTAATGAAGAGTTCTGCTTCAACTTCCTCTGATTTGCTCTGAGAAACTATTTTGAGAGTCTTAATAAAGTTATTTGCTTTGGTAATGATAATGCTACTGGTCATGGTTTGACTATGTATTGTGAACCTTTTGATTAATAAAATGTATTTGCATAAATATCCTCACTTCACATGAATTCACTGAAGTTGCATCAATCTACGACCATCTCTACCTTTTGTGGCAGACCAGGGGGTTTTGTCAAGACGTTTACACAGATCAGACAGGGACAGAGTTGGATTAGCTCGGTTTCCAGGATGTTAATTTAAATAACAAACAAAAATAAAAAAATGGGGGAGACACTCTCTGGGATACTGTCTTCTGGGCTCCGGGTCTTGCTGTATCCTGTGGGGAGCAAACCTGAGCTCCCTCCGTTATCCCTGGGACTGAGCACGACTATAAGAGAGTAATCTCTCTTCCCCTAGTCCCTTCCCCATGTGCTGTCCTTCTGGCAGCTTTTGGGACTTGTCCAGCTCGTGAGCAATCAGCCCACAATCATCCCCAATTAGTCCTGGCCGGAGAGCCCGTCGAGATCTGGCATGTCCAGCAGAAGGAGCCATCGCCTCGTGATGTAGGGCGGCGAGTCTCCCCCTGGTGGCTAACCTGCTGTACACCACACTTTATTGAAACTGAAAGGTGGGCAAGTCAGCCTTGTCCAGTAACACACCTGTCTTGTTCAGGGAGGTGAAAACAGTTACTAATAATGTGCCCTGGACTCAAGACAAGTGTGTTGTTGGAAAAGAGTATACTATTTCATGCCACATTTTCTGTTACAACTTGCAGTAAAACTCCTGTTAATGCATAGCCTCGTACAAACCATCCTGATCTGCAAGCTTACATTCTGTTTTTTGTAAAAACGGTTAGTTGAAGCCGTCCGAGCAGTTGGCTGTAGATGCCCTCACCCGCTAGTGACTTAATGCTGACTCTACTTGAGTGTGACCCCACTACAGGCAGTCCGACAAGAACCAGACAGATGTATTCATATCCAGAATTGTATTCTCTACTTCACCACCACACATTAGCACACACACATAGAAGTGATCTTTGTGATTATTGCTGATGCACACACAACACACCCAGAACTAGAGACAGCAGGCCCCTCTGGTTAGGGAATGGTGGGTCCCCCAGGTCAGGGAGCTGAGGGCCTAGCAGGGCAGGAAACTTAGGGCCTGACAGGGCTGAGGATTTGGAACCTACTAGACTAAGACTGAGGACTGCAAACTAGGTATGGCGGGAGGCTGCGAACCTAGCCGAGCAGGGAATTTGTAGCTTAGTGCTAGTATAGTCGATTGGGTGTTGGCTGAGACTGGGGGCTGTGAACTGGCTAGAGGCAGGGACTGCACACCTATAGGAGCAAATAACTCAAAGCCGAGTGGGACAGGAGACCCAGGGCTTAGAACTAGTGTAGGAGGTTCGGCGTGTAGCACTGAGGGAGCTGACTACTTGCCAATTGAGGCTGGGGGCAGCGGACCAACTGAGGGCAGAGGCTGCCGACTTAGTGGGGCAGAGAACCTATAGCCTGGTGGAGCAGTGGACTGATGGCCGTCTAGAGCTAGAGACAGCGAAATTAGAACGGCTGAGGGCTGGGAGCCAAGTGTTGATAACTTTGGGCCTGACAGGGACAGCAAATCTGGGCCTGCCAGGGAAACTGACTCTAGACTCTGATCCTACCAGGAAGAAAGGAAACTCTGAACCTACGGGAACGAAGGGAACTGTGAACCTACTGGGAAGGAAGGAAGCTCTGAATCTATTGGGAAGGAAAATAACTCCGACCCTACCATGGAAGAAGGGGACTCTAACCCTACCCTGGGGGCAAGGAACTGGACAGCTAGGTCATGGGGAACATCAGGGGTGACTTCTGGTGGGTGCCCCAAAGAGAGGACTGGAGGGCCCCCTGAGGCAAGGTCTGGGAGATCTGGAAGTATCAGAGTCCTTGAAGCTGGAACTAGCAAGTTGCTAGCAGACGGGGAAAACAAGAACCCCAGGTCTGGGACCAGGCAGGGGCTGACAGAGCCAGGAGGAAGGGCTGAGTCCTTGTGGCCGCAGGCTTGAAAGACCGGAAGAGGCTGACCCCACCAGGCCGTGACTGGAGGGGCCCCAACGTCTGGGCTCCATCCTAGGAAAGGGCAAATAATCCACCACAGGCTTAGGCTCTTGGCCAGGAGCAGGGAGGGGCTCCCGAGAGAGCAGGCACCCTCTCGGGCCGGCATCCGATTGGGCACCCAAGTGTCTGTCTTGACCAGCAGGTGGTCCCCACTGGGAGGAGAGGACCACTCTACAACGGCAGCAAGTACAAGCCCTAAGGCATCAGCTTGCTGTGGCTCCACAACTGAAGTAGGTGTCTCCTTAACTATGTGGCGCTCTCGAAGCTCTGGCAGAAATGGCATAGACTCCAGCCGGGGGGAGGCCTGGAGCGACGACGAGCTGGTGAATAACTGGGCCACCTGTGGAGGTGGCGAATACTCTGGCCGGGGGAGGCCTGGAGTGGTGTCTGTTTGGGGAGTATTGGCTGTGGTGCCGGTACCGGTGCTCCCGCAGAGTACGCCCTCCTGATCTCTTGCTGCTCATGACTCAGATCCTCGTATTCCCTCAGGAGCTCCCCACTGGTGAGCTGACCACTGAGGAGGCCTGGAGTCGGGCTGGTCGACTCCAGGATGAGAGAGGTGGGTAAGACCTAGCAGCTCATCTTCCTCTGGAAAGTGACGGCTTTGTGTGTGTGTTGTGGGTGGTGACAGCCGTCCCATATGGCGCAGAAACAACTTCTCTTTTGAGTACTGGAACATCTTCACTGTAGCCAGGTCAGAATCCTGCTCGAAGGACCATGTAAAAACGTCCATCTGGAACTGTCTGAACGGTTGGCTGTAGATGCCCTCATCTGCTAGTGACTTAATTCTGAATCTACTTTGGTCTGACCCTAATAGAGGCGGTCCTGCAAGAACCAGGCAGGTGTCTCTGTATCAAGAGTTTTATTCTCAAGTTCACCACACATTAGCACACACACACATTAAAGTGATCTTTGTGGTTATTGCTGATGCACACACACTTCTAAACACTTCTAAAATAAACACTGTAAACTCGGTCGCCAGCCAAACTTGCATCTTCTTCTGTCAATGCCTAAAAACACTGAGCTAGAGTGAGTTCAAATGTCCAGTCAAACCTGCTGATTGATAATATCGGTGGAAAAAGTTGTCTGTGTTAACTGTAGGGGAACCCAGTAGCGGTGTGTGGGTAAAATCACTGGGGAAGCCAAGACACAGTGGAAGAATCAATTATAAATTATCACAAAACCAGGTAGCAACCTCTGTCCTGTCCAGTGAAGTCCACAAAGCATATTTCATGTACACTAACATGACCTATAGCATGGTCAAGCAAGTTAATGTTTCCGCCATTTTTGGACCACTGTTGATTTAGAACCACAGAGAGTTACTGTAAGTCGCAAAGAAATAAAATGCTGCCTCCACTATTCCAGCACCATTTCAACATCACCAAATCAGCTCTGCTTAGTCTAATACAGTGACAACTAAATGATACCGGAAACAATTGTCCTATCAACGTAAACTAAACATGATATGGCTGTTCATGGTTCTGATTTCTGTGTTTGTGTGTGTGTGTGTACGTGAGCATCTGTGCAAGTTGAAAAACATATGGACTCACCCTACTTGCAGAGAAACACCAATGCCATCCTCCTCTCTTTCATGTTGACAAAACGGTCTATCACTCATACAGTACACGCTTATTAAGCTTATTAAGTCCAAATCCCTATCTCCATCCATGGCTAATTTAGAAAAGGGCCAATTTTAGCTAGCTAGCCACCGGAGGACAACAACACAACGAGATGCAAAAATTCAAGTGTTTCTGTCAATGATGTATGCGCTCAATGGGATTTGATAGGAGTGAGGCCAAAATCTTTTTTTGGTGCGTCGAACAAATAGTATTGCAAATAGCTCGCTCAGTTTAGCTCAACGCTGATTGGCTCATTTTTTTATACTTTTTCTTAATCAATGGAGGCCAAATGCTCACTGGCTTCCCTTGCATTCAATGCTATGGGCGGCAATAATTTCATACTCATTTGGACCAGACATCATCGGATAGATGGCCTACACATAGAGAAACAGAGGGGAGCTGTTTCACTCACTTGGATGCTTTCTCCTGTGAGATACATTCAGCCTCTTGTGAACTAAAGAAAAATGATGAAACACAGAGACACAAACGATAAATTATTACGTTTTCTTTTGGTACATTTTTGGACGAAGTCTGGCTTCGTTGCCATTCATGAATACACGCCATTGTGGGGACCCATGGTGCTGGAGATCAGACGTTTCCGGTGAGAGAAAGGCAGGTTAAGGTTGCCAGGATCAGAGTATTACAGAAGGTGTCGTATGCTGAGGCAATGAAGAGTAGTAGCAGAGGAAGATGGTTCCATTGCGGGGCTCCTAAGAGGCTCCCTGTGAGTAGGCAGAGGCCAATAAAGAATGATAGGAATAACATGTGCTTCAGTAAGGTTGGTTTCTTAGCATTCGTAGCCCTGGTTATCAACTGTACAGCAGAAATGGAATGTAAACCACAGAAAATATTTGTGGTGTCAGATGTAGAGAAGTACTTTTGCTGCAAAGGAGTTACAAGGTGTGTTGAACGATAGTGTCCCGTCCTCCCAGGCAGCCGGCCTGGTGTAGAATCAGACAGAGCCAAGTAGTGGGATAGTGGTGAGGTTTTAATAGGTGTGTGGTTAGTTGGTAGGGCAATTTGTCTTTCCTTTTCCCTGTCCTTTGTCCCCTCCCTTTTTTTGTCACAAAGTGTAATGAATTCACACTCCAGAACAATGGGGCTAGCTGAAATAAATAGATGAATAGGGAGCAGTGGAGGCTGCTGAGTGTAGGACGGCATATAATAATGGCTGGAACGGAGCAAATGGAATGGCACCAAATACATAGAAACCATGTATTTGATACCGTTCCACTTACTCTGCTCCAGTCTTTACCACGAGCCCGTTCTCTCCAATTAAGGTGCCACCAAACTCCTGTGATGGGGAGCCTTCACACTCGTGTAGTAGGTGGCGGTATATGCACCTTTCAGTTGGTTACGATCCGCCAATGCAAATTTAAAGAAGTTGCAATAACAATGGCTGTTCTTGAGGAGGTTGGTGTTGATGCTGCTATAGGAGCAGTTATATCAGAACTGGAAGGCATAACTCAATTGAAACAGCAAATAACTGCAAAGCTTTTCCCAGAGGAGAAGAGGTTTTCATTCTTCTCCCGACTGGGTTCGTCAAGAGCATGATTTCCCAGCTACCTCTGCTGGTAGTCAAGAAAATGGTACGGATCGACAACCCAATTCTCATTGTTGTGTCACCGTTGGTCGCCAGATCAGACAGGCTGTAAAGCTGGGGATTACTGCTATGCAGCCCGGTGTAAATAATGCAGGCCCCCCAGTGTCTGGTTTGCCCTAGAAATCCAATGTAAATTACGATCGCCAGAACGGCCAAACAAAAAAATATATATTTGGCCTCTTAAATTAGTGAAATTAGTTCAACCCCCACAGTGAATTATTTAGAAGTTTGCTGAAAATCGAGATATTTAATTAAATAGTGATCCATTCTAACTAATACATTTGCCGTCACATAGGACCGCGTGCTGACACAGACCAATCACGGGCCAGCAGGGTACAAGGATGTTCCCGGTTGACTCTCTTCAGGCAGAATGAAAATGACTACATCGACCATGATGCTTTGCTAGTTATGACCACTTTCCCCATGATCCGTAGAAATGTTTTGGTGCCATTCAGGCCATCTAGGTAATATGAACTGGAGGCTGCATCCAGGATGACCGCATGTTGTTTTTTAAGTTCTTTTTTTTATTAACGACAAATCAATACAGAGGGAACACAAGTATATATAGATGATATACAATGGACAATCAATCTAGGGGGTACAATATCACATTACAATTACACAAGGACCTTAAGGGACATACATACACTTACAATTCTAACAGCATTTTTTGTTAGTAGAGTATTTAACTTAAAATACAGTTCAATACAGTTCAATTTATTTTTGTAGGGTAAGAAAGTGTTTTTTTGTATGTAAATTTACATTTGTGTATATGAAATTTGGCTAAAATAATAATGAAATTAATTACAGCTTATTTCTATCGTGTGTAAAGAATCCAAGCAGTACGTCTCTCTATACAATAGTGTAAAATCTTCAGAAATGTGTTCAATTATAAATCTACTGATGTCTTGCCACAGTTTTCTTACATGAATACAATGCCAAAAAAGATGCAACACTGTTTCTGGGTGGTCATTACAAATTTGAGTTGATATAGTGGTTGGCAGGATAATATTTATGAATAATTTTAAAGTACACTTCCTTAATTTTGTTAACAAGTATGTGGTATGTGTGTGGCAACATCCACACTTTTTTCCAACAGATATTATCAATAAATCCATTCCAATAAGGCATGACACAACATTCTGCTGAAACAAGGTTCGTATCGCTCTGTTGTTGAATGGACCAAAAGAGAAACAAATCTTTCCTACTGATGAGTCAACAGGGTCAATAGAAGGTAGGCTCTGAGGGTCAGGTCTTGACACATTCCTGAATAACAGAGCAACACCTGAGGGAATGGCATCTAAAACAATTGCAAAATCTTTAGTTGTTACAGGGACCTTGTAAAGTGCTAAGAATTCCTTATAACTGAGTAAAATACCCTCTGCATTTACCAGTTGGCTCACCAATAGGATATTATTTCGGAACCAATATTCTAAAAACAAAGAAGTATTTTTATACAATATATCCCGATTATTCTATATATAATATCTGTGTGGAGAAAAATTGTGTTTATAAATTAAGGACCATGACAGAAAACCTGCTGATGAAAAGCAGAAAGTTTCACTGGAATTTTGTCAATATTATAATTGCAACACAACATGAAGTTAAGGCCACCAAAAGTAGAGAAGACATGATGAGGAATAAAATTCCAGATAGAAGTGGGTCTTCTTAGGAATTGTTTTATCCAATTGATCTTAAAAGTATTATTTAAAGTAGTGAAGTCCAGAAAATTCAGTCCACCATTCTCATAAGTGTTCATTACAACAGTTTTCATAATGTAATTCGTACGGTTTCTCCAAAGAAAGTTGAAAAGCATCTGGTCTATCTCCTTGCTTATTTTACTGTCAAGATATAAAGATAGAGCGCCATATGTTAGTCTAGAGATACCTTCGGCCTTGGTTATTAGGACTCTACCTTTTAAAGATAAGTCCCTCTGTAGCCATTGATTTAGCTTCTTCTGGGTATTTTTAATAAGAGGGTTAAAATTTAGTACGCCTCTAGACTTCTGATCCTTTGTAATGGTTATGCCTAAATATGTAAGTTCTTCTTTTACTGGAATACCATAATATGAAGGTGTCACACAATCTTGACTGCTATGAGTTCACATTTATTAATGTTAAGATATAGACCAGATGCTTTGGAAAAGGATTGCATCACATTGATCGATATGGGAATTTGGTTAGCGTCTTTCAGAAAAAGTGTAGTATCATCAGCCAGCTGGCTTATAATAATTTCTTTACCAGCTATGGAAATACCTTGTACAGGACTATTATTTAAAGAATTTGCAAGAAGTTGGGTGATTAATAAAAACAGGTACGGAGAGATAGGACAACCTTGCCTAATTCCCCTCTTTAACTCAAATCTAGGTGAGATGCCATATTTCAATTTGATAGAGCTGTTACCATTTGCATAGAGAGTCTTAATAGCCTTACAGAAAAAATCCCCAAAGCCAAGTCTCTCAAGGGAGTGGAAGAGAAATTGATGCTCTATTGTGTCAAATGCTTTATAAAAAATAAAAACAATAATATGAAGCTATCCTCAGTTATTAGGTCTGAGTAGTCAAGTATGTCTAATACAAGTCTGACATTGTTAGAAATATGTCTGTTCCTCATGAAGCCAGACTGTGTTTCATCAATGATTGCAAAAATAATTAAAGAAGTCCTGGATGCAAGTAGTAAGGCTAATATCTTATAGTCATTATTAAGAAGACAAATTGGATGCCAGTTATCAATTAGCAGCACTTCTTTTTTAGGCTTAGGTATCAGTGTTATTAACCCCTGACTTATTGTAGGAGGGAGAACATTGTTTTTAATACTCTCTAAAAAAAGACTTCAAATAGGAAGGGAGATACTTGTTCAGAAAATAATTTGTAAAATTCTGATGTAATTCCATCAACACCTGGTGATTTATTGTTCTTTAGATGTTTGATAGAGATTATAGAGTCTTCAACTTTGATGGGTTAATCACACTGTTTAGATTATATATCACTGATAGAGTGAACATTATTCAGTGAGTTAAAAAACATATCTGTGGATTCCTGACAGTAAGTAGAGCTATACAATTTTCTGTACAAATTGCTACAGTATTTAGCTATTCGTTTTTGGTAACACCATCAATGTTTAACTTATGGAACATGTTATTTTTAGAGTGAAATTTCTCAAGTCTAAAGAAATAGGATGAATTCTGTTCTCGCTCCTCAATCCATTTTTCCTAGATCTAATAAAGGCTCAAAAGGTCAAATCAAAAGAACAGACAATTACTTTTGTTTCACCATTCACACCACCCTGTCTGCGTTGCGCCAAACAATGAGCATCACATACACCAGGAATCTAGGAAACAGCACTTTCACATTTACCGCTAACCCAGTAATCACTCCTTTCAATGAACTCCTTTCAATCGTGCCCTTTTCTTGAGAGAAAAACAAGTCACATCTCTGGTTCCAATTAATTTGGTGCAAAGCACCTACTCCCGTTGACCAGCAGAAGCACAAACAATCCTCACAAGACGACTTCGGGTTACCTTCACCGATTCCACAGCACCCAACTCCGTTTTCACCCACCCTGAAACCACAAATGGATCAGCCAAAAGGCAGTGGCCCACCTTCTTCAAAAATGTCACTCCTACTGTCACAGACTCATCTTTATCCTGACCATTGGTACAAGCCTCGTGCTCCAAGGATTAACACACCTTCCACCTCCGATAATTACAGTTTTCAGCCACTATCTTCGCCCACGACAACCATATGTGAACTTCAATCCCAACGCTGTGTTTTAAAGTTTAGAAACTTCAATAAAGCATTTCTTGTGATACGGCTTTTGAAATATATGGCACTTATCTTTAATCAGCGAAAAATTATACTTACTGTAGCAGTTCTGTATAGATCCATACTGCTATGGGTACCACCATCCGACGAAGCTACACCTTCCAAATTACACTTACACACAGGTGTTTGGAGCATGCTAAATATTACAGGTGGCTGCCTCTTGTCTTCCATAAACAAGCGCTGTAACACTAATCCTATCAAGGTGTGCATCATGTCGTCTCTTTGGCTATGCCGGATTAAGTGATATGACATGCTATTCTATAAAATAATTTCTCCGTAATTAATATTACCTGATTGAGCTAATCATGTAAATGTAATTAACTAGAGAGTCGGGCACCACAAAATAATATTTATAGAGCTGTTATCTTCCGAATAAACTCTTAAAGACCTAGTAATATTTTACATCAATAATAGTCAATATTAATCGTCATCTTAATTCAGTCTCATCTGAAAGTTGTACATTCTTGGTTATCTGCACAAACCCTTGCTAACAAGTTGAATCAGCAATACAAAATTGGGTTTAATTATTTATTTACTAAATACCTAACTAATCACACAGAATTACACATACACATATTTAAATCATAACTTGATTACAGATTACGTCATAAAGGAAAACATCCCTGGTGGGCGGAACAGATATGACAGCTGGTTACACAAAAGAAAAGGGGCTGGGTCTAAGTGAAAGAGCGGGAAGACTGATGAGCAAAGGGCAAAGCTGTGCTATCGTAAATACAGTATCTTATGCATTCTAAATTACCGCCCATTTGGAAAAGGAAAATGCAATAAATATTTACTCTGAGCTGCGCTTCGGTAGGTTGGTGGTAGATGGAAGGCCGTGTTGCCCAACCGAGTCCTTTGAAGAATGTCTCTGCTGGTAAATTGAATACATTGTAGTAACGTCGTTGTGTGGTAGACAGGATAGTCTGTCTGTTCCTCCCTAACCCTCGTTTGCAGTGGCTGGCTGTTACTAACTCAACGGCTAGGAGGTATCACTTCTGTAGTGAATAAGAGTTCAAAGTTCATTCCATTCGCAACCAAAGCTCACGCTGATGTTGGCTTCGTTCTGTAGTTATTGTCTGAACCATTCTGACGTCGGCTCGTCGACCTCGGAACAGGAGGTTATATTGTCGTCAAGGGCTTATATAGGAAGGGAGAGGAGGGTGTGTTTGAAAAGTTTTATAGCCCATGTCCCTTCAAAAGGGCGGCGCCACTGATTGAGCAGAGCCCTATCTTATGAAAACCCAAATCTCACATTTTAGAAGCTAAAATCACATTTCATCCCATCACGAATAATTTCATATTCAAACATTTAAATTGAACAACAACTCCATGTGAATCCGGTAACTCTGATGTGTGGACTTTCCACTGTAGAGTTTATGTCATCTTATCATTGATGAGAATGTCTCAGATGACAACCGAACTGACATCATATTCATTAAGTACCACCGCATATGTTCAATTGGTCGGATTACCAGAATATAGTTCATTTCCTCCCACCTTCTGATGTTCCCAGAATCTCTATGTTAACCAAGGGGTTTTGCAAATGTAACATCAGTAGGGTAGTGAGAGGAAAAAGGGGGAAAGAGGTATTTATGACTGTCATAAACCTACCCCCAGGCCAACGTCATGACAATCAATTTAACCATATATATTTTTTAGCTGATCTGAATGGTAAGGTCCTTATGCTTCCTAAACTGCACTGTAAGCAACACGTTGTAATGTTCCGATTGAGCGTCAGGGCTCTTAACAAAACTTCCCCGCTACACCACTTGTTTCCGCCTACTGTTTTAGAATGTGAAATCATTACACTTTGTGACACAAAAGGGAAGGGAAAAAGGACAGGGAAAATTGCCCTAGCAACTAACAGGACACCCATTGAAACCTCACCACTATTCCACTACTTAGCCCTATTTCATCCTACACCAGGCCGGCTGCCTGGGAGGACAGGACACTATTGTTCAACACACCTTGTAACTCCTCTGCAGTAAAATCTCGTACACCTAAATACTTCTCTGTGGTGACCACCACTATATCTATTTTTGGTGATTTCCTTTCCATTTCTGTGTTACAGTTGATAACCATGGCTATGAACACTAAGAAGCCAACCTTACTGAAATACATGTTTATTTTTATCACTCTATTGCCTCTGCCTACTCACAGTGAGCCTCTTAGGATCCCTCGCCCCGGATCAGTTCCTCAGTTCCAATGAGACGTGCCATTCCAAAAATGGCTGCGGTGACTACTGCTAGCTAGCTAGAAGAAAAGGGCCGTTTTCTGGGAAAACTAGCAGTATTTTAATCTTCTCGATGGAGCAGTGTGGATAAAGGTACCATTTGGAGTACATTGGCATATCCCATTCCTGCATTGAGGTATGTTTTCCGAGCAATATCTCATGCTGGCTCCTCGGTGTCGTAATGTAACCATGATTGTGTTCAGACCCCAGTGCGGCTCACTTTAAACAAGCGTTAACGGTGGGGTCGGTATCTTATGGCAAATAGCCAGCTAGTTGGTAGCTTTTAGTCCCATCCCCCAAAAAGGGTGCAACAAATTAGCTTGGCCTGTTTTGTAAGCTAGCTAGAGAAGCGTTGGTTACAGCACATACAGTATGGGACCAGGCTAAAGTTGGCTAGCTAGAAACAATTTCACCACTGCTTTCTTTCTCAGTTGGGCACCTGTGTGCAGATTGCAGCTCTGTGCTGGGGTAAGAATGTCGGAGTTGAGCGATGATGCGAGTGAATCGGAGCAGTTTGGTGTCAGCCTCTCCCTGTGGCTAGGGGACATTAACACTTTAGTACGACCTGAGGAATTGGATGTACCACTCCACCGCCATACTGCCTGCTACATTGGCCTGTATGATGTAGCATCAGTGTATTAAAAAGTGAGTACATCAATGTTGAATTTGGTGTGAGAGATGTTTCTCACAACATTCATTGATAGTAATGTGATACTATGGACTTTTAGAGGGGAGGCGAAAGTGGATAGAAAGAACATTGGTGGCTGGACTCCGCTGATGTATGCTTCATAGATTGGGCATGTCAACATTGCTAATCTCTTGCTGTAGGCTGAAGTGAATATCAATGGCCACTGGCAAAGGCCTAACACCCCTTACGCTGGCAGCGAGCTGTGGGAATAAAAACCCTACATACTTCCTAATGCAGGTCAGGAAGTATGTAAATACGGTTTTGATTTGTAACGCAAATGAACCTCAAGTTTAGGTTGAACGTTAGTGTAATGGGTGGTGATGTTGTACATTATGGAAAGATTTCTCCCAAAAATAAGGTGCTGAGTTGGAGCTGAAGGACTCAAGGCTGGACAGCCCTGCTCCACTGCACCAGCAGATGGTTAAGTTCCTGCTGGCCCAGAATGCCAATGTAAAGTGAGTATCTTCAGTTAATGAATACAACCACAACAATCTATGTCCAACTACTCAATCATGAGGTGTGTAATGACACATTTCTCACCTGCAGAGAGCCAGGGTCTGGTTTCACAACCTCATGAAGCTGGTTGAGAGAATGCCAAGATTGGCTACTCTGTTTAACACTTTTTTGGTTACTACATGATTCCATGTGTGTTATTTCATTGTATAATAAGGCAAACTATGAAGAAAATAGTAAAAATAAAGAAAAACCCTTGAATGAGTAGGTGTGTCCAAACTTTTGACTGGTACTGTAGGACAGGGGTGTGCCTTTCCAAATCATCTCCAAACAATTGAATTGACTCCAGTCAAGTTCTAGAATCATCTCAAAGATGATGAATGGAAACAGGATACACCGGAGCTCAATTTTGAGTCTCATAGCAAAGGATCTGAATACTTATTTATATAAAAAGCTTTTTTTTTGTAATACATTTTCAAAAATTTCTAAAAACCTGTTTTCGCTTTGTCATTATGGGGTATTGCGTGTAGATTGAGGGAGGAAAAAAATGTTTGATCAATTTTAGACTTAAGCTGTAACGTAACAAAATGTGGAAAAGGGCAAGGGGTCTGTCTGAATACACATGCTGTGATCAGTGACACAGCCAAACAAATTAAAGATCACTTATGTTTCTAACAAATCTGATCTTTGACAGGAAGAGGAATGTAAATTCATTTTTGAAAATGTGTTGGATATCCCCTAAAATTAGTTGTGGTTTTTAAATTCATTAAGATATCTTAAATTGTATTCTGTTTCATGTTAGGAAGTGTAATCCTTCTGAATGTAATGTCTGGAACAGAAAATCCCTATAGACGAAAACAATGTCCGTAACCTCCAGTGTTAATCTTTCACTATGCCCATGTTACTCGTCTCTTCTGTAATATTTCTCCCTGAACCACACAAACTTCCCATTTTATTGTGATTGATGTTTACATCTTTCTTTAAGCATGACCACAGTGAATAAATACATGTTTTGCATCGTGTCAGTGAACCTATTCAATGATCAAATCTAATGCACATTTTAACTTTCCAGGCTCTTTTTCATCCCTAAACAAAGTAATTTCTCAACATTTTAGTTTGAAAGTTACACAAGTCGGATTATTAATGACCAATTTTATATTGTAATGAATAAGATGAACACAAGTTAACCTGTCTAATATCGTGTAACTTATTCCTTAAAATATTAGTTCCATAATAATTGTTATGGCAATGTGTCCCATTCAAAAGGTCACTGACAGCGGTAATATGAGTTCACATGGTTTATGGTTTAGAGACAGCTGAGCTTCTGTCTAAATGTTTTATTGCCATAGAAAACACTGTGCTGAACATAGGTCTGCCCAACTGTGTGTGAGAGACAAGGCCACCTGAGCAAGCCATAGAAGAAATTAAAAATAAAGGCTATCTCAGCATATATATATATATATTCACAAATGATTGTTTTCACTTAACTTCAAGTTTCGGTCATTGCCAAGGTGAGCACCGAGTAGGGCAGGGGCCCATCAAACTTTTAACAGTGCTCCATACAGTACATACATGTCCTCCTCTCAGACTGGTTCTGTGGATTGGTCTCCAGTCTTACCCACCTGTCTTCCAATAGTAGCCATCTTGCTACCATGGCCAGACCCTTGTGGACCCCAGTCTCAGGAGACGCCAGCCTGGAGTGTGAGACCCAGGCCATGGTGAGCCAGGCACTGAGGTGTGGTGCTCCCCCTCACACAGAGAGCAAGCTGGGCAGGGGTGGAGCGGAGGGTCAGGTGTACTCACACAGGTGACCGCAGCCAGCCGGGCAGTGGGAACTGCTCTTTAGCCAGTTCTTCACGTGCTCCAAGTGCCCGCCGTGACTGCAGCCCTGGCACCACACGAACAGCCCCTTCACCACGTGGTGGCACACGGCACAAACGCTGGCACACTGGTGGCATCTGGGGAATGGGCAAAGAGGTCGATTGGTAAGACATATTGGTCTAACTTTCAAATGTTCTCTTGACTTTGAGCTATATATTGTTTCTTATGGGTTATTAACCCTTCCCTGTGTCAGGTGGGCCAAAGTTATACGTTATGGTTTTAAGTTATACCTGTCACAGATCCAGCCCCTGTTGCTCATGGGCCGTTTGCAGTTGCTGCAGTTGACATGCAGAGTGGTGGATGTCTGGTTCAGACAGGTGATGGCGCTGCAAGTGCTCAGCTTGATGACCTCGTTGGACACGTTCCACAGCTCGAAACGCTGCAGCAAGTCAATGTAGGACATGTACCAGTGCTCCTGAAATAGGGTCACCGCTATTATTAGAACATGCCGAAATGAACAACATATTTGCCAGCTTGGAGAATAATCAGATTACCAAGACTCTAATCTCCATCATAACTTTTTCTGTCAAGCAATCAGCCATGTTAAATCATTTAAATAGAATTCTCAAGAGCATCCCAATAAATTTTATGCAACACAATCATATAATGGATTCTACTTCAGGAACCGACCATAGATTTTAACATTATTATAGTGTTATAGAACACTATGACAACTGTTTACATCCCTAGCTCTGACCTGAGTGAGGTCGTCGATCTCCTTGCGGATGCGGTCTCCCAGGACGATGAGCACCGAGACTGCCATCTGCACATCGCCCTGCTCGGCATAATGGCTCAGCATCTCCCTGACCACAGGGCAGAAGAAGGGGGCAGGAAGATGGGGGCTGAACAGTGGCTGGGAGATTGAGATCAGGGAGAAGGACTCGATGGGCGTCAAGCACATGACCTCTGCCTCGTTGCCGCTGGCTTGCGGCGAGTCGGCCTTGTCCTGCTGCAGGTGCTCCGGCGCCAATGGGTTGTCCATGATCTCGTGGCGCAGTGGGAAGGCCTCCTGGGGGAGCGTGTACTCCTGCTCCTCCGCTGAAAACACCAGAGAGAAGAACATGCTAAGAAAGTACTTGGGGTAGATCATAGATCAGCCCTCAATCATGGCTTTAACTTAAATGTTTATGGCAATAGACATGTAAGGTTAGTGGTGGCTAGTGGTTACATCCAAGTTGTCAGTGTTGAATGTATACGACCTATAAGGGTCAGAGACTCACCGGCCTGGTTGTCGTGCTCCATTGAGTAGAGGTCATCGTCGTCCAGCTCAGCATCACCAAACATGTACTCCGCCTGGCCCTCACTTCCCTCGGTCTCTTCATTCTCTGCAGTGGGACAAATATCTATATTTTTTACTCATCTAGCATAGTAAGTCACATACTACTAAATGTAGTTCACAAGAACCACCTACACTGAGTGTACAAAACATTAGGTACACCTGCTCTTTCCATGATAGACTGACCAGGTGAATCGAGGTGAACGCTATTGACGTCACTTGTTAAATCCACTTCAAATCAGTGTCGATGAAGGCTAGGAGACAGGTTTTTTTATGCCTTGAGACACGGATTGTGTATGTGTGCCATTCAGAGGGTGAATGGGCAAGACAACATATTTAAGTGCCTTTGAACGGGGTATGGTAGGAGGTGCCAGGTGCACCGGTTTGTGTGTGTCAAGAACTGCAACACTGCTGGGTTTCACACTCAGTTTCCTGTGTGAAAAAAAAAGAAGAAATGGTCCACCACCCAAAGGACATCCAGCCCACTTGACAACTGTGAGAAGCATTGGAGTCAACATGGGCCAGCATTCTTGTGGAACACTTTCAACACCTTGAAGAGTCCATGCCCTGACAAATAGAGGCTGTTCTGAGGGCAAAAAGGGGGTGCAACTCAATATTAGGCAAGTGTTCCTAATGTTTTGTACACTCAGCGTTTATGTTTCTTAATTTCTTCAGTGAAGTGGGAGCAGCTTGAGTGTTTTTAGAGTCCACTCTCACCGTCATTGTTGCTGTTGATTAGCGAGTTCCCAAGCTCTAGGTGAATATTGTCCTGTCTGCTCTCTCCTTTACTGCGGTCCAGCCTGCTCTCCGTCCCCATGCCCATCTCCTTCATACTGAAACTAGGGCAGACAAAATAAAGGATTAAAGATTTTACTTTTAAAAGTCTTTAGTTTGTCCACAAAATTTTACAGCCTATGCGTTTATGTGAAGCATGTGGGAAGTACCTGTTCATTAAAGGAAGGGTGCCCAATTTGCCAATGTGATTTGGACCCGGCGTTGAGAGGTTCGCTGGGTCTGAGAACATGATCCGAAGCATTGTCCATGTAGTGGAAACCTTCAAGTGGGGGAAATATGAAAGAGGTTTGCTTTTGAGCATCAAAACTCAACTTAGTTCCTTCAAAATGTTGAATTAGATATACACTACCGTTCAAAAGTTTGGGGTCACTTAGAAATCTCCTTGTTTTTGAAAGATAAGCACATTTTTTGTCCTTTAAAATAACATCAAATTGATCAAACACAATGTAGACATTGTTAATGTTGTAAATAAATATTGTAGCATGTTGTGTTAGCCTTTTAAAATGATAAACTTGGATTAGCTAACAACATGCCATTGGAACAACAGGAGTGATGGTTGCTCATAATGGGCCTCTGTACGTCTACGTAGATATTCCATTAAAAATCTGCCGTTTCCAGCTACAATAGTCATTTACAACATTAACAATGTTTACACTGTATTTCTGATAAATTTGATGTTATTTTAATGGACAATTTTTTAGCTTTTCTTTCAAAAACAAGGACATTTCTAAGTGACCCAAAACATTTGAATGGTAGTGTATGTAAATGACTGCAGCTCATCTCTTAAGGGCAGACTGACTGACCTGAGGTCTGTTGAGCTCCTTGGCCACCTTGGCATTGTGGTCACACAGCTCGGCAAAGGGTTTGCCGCTGAGGAGGTAGAGGCGTGCCGTCTTGACAAACCAGTCCATGCGCTTGCTCTCCAAAGACGACTCAAACACGCTGAGGGCACTGGACACGTGGGCAAACTGCTCCGTCAGGTCGGGCTTTTTGAAGAAGAAGATGGGGTAGCGGCGGTCACCACCCGGGTATGGCTTCCTGTTGGCGTCGCCACTGATGAGGCTCTCCTTGGCAGCGAAGGCAAGGTCGCCAAACAGGCCGAAGCACAGTCCCTCAGGGTTGGCCCGGTCCACGGGCCGGCTGGCATCCTTGAACATGTGCTGGTAGAGCGTGCTGTCCTTGGAACCTGACAATAGGAAGTAGGGGTCGTGCTGGTGGCGCCACACAATACCTGTGGTCACGTCCTTGTGCTCCTCGAAGGTGGCAAAGGGGATGAAGGGCCTCCGGATGTCCCACACATAGATGTTGTGGTCCACCATCATGGAGCAGGTGGCCAGGTGCCACTTCCTCTCAGGACGCCACTTGACCCGGGCCACCGAGGCAATAGTCTGGACGCAATAGATCTCCTTGGCCCGGTTGGTGGTCATGTCCCACACCTTCACCATCTTGTCCCGGCCACCAGTGGCCAGCCAGCCCCTGCAAACAGAGACCAATACATTAGCAATGCACAATAATTTAAGTGAAATAACAGCAAGAATGATTACTGTATCTAAAGCAAGTTCACTTTAGATTAATGGTCAACCAATGCAAACATCAATGTTTTTTCAACATGTATCGACATGTCTTTCACTAAAGTTTCTCTAAAGCGTCTCCCTACCTGTCATCGGGGTGCCAGTCACAGCAAAACACAGGTCCGGTGTGGGCTGTGAACATCCTCTCATACCGGTCTGGCCTCCGTATGTCCCACAGCTGGACATTACCATTCTCAAAGGAAGCAGCGAAAGTAAAGTAATCCTTCATGCTGAACTGAACATCTCTTACACTCTCTGACTGACCTGAGAGAAATAAAATAGAAAAAAATTATGTCCTCAGGCCAGGTTCATTCCCATGTCATATGTCAAAAAGTGCGGTTTAAGATATGGTCTGAAAAATGTCATTTAAGACAGTGGTAACAAATAAGATGCTGTTTGTTTTGTAGCCCAGAGGCATTCCTGGACATAAGCAGGTAGGTATTTTGAAGGTGTTACTCCTGTGTTCAACCTCAAAGAGTGCAAAGAGTCCCCACACACACATACCTGAGAAGGTGCTGACAGACTCTTTCTTGCGCAGGTCGAAGCACTTCATGTAGCCGTCCTGGGAGCCACTAAGCAGCATGTAGACTTCGGTGGGGTGGAAGCACACCTTATTGACTGTGCGCTTGTGTTCGGTGAACAGCTGGTCCTGCTTGTTGCGCGACGGTTTGCCCAGGTTCCAGGTGACTACTGCCCCGTTGGTGGCAGCCGTGGCCAGCAGGTTCTCCTCCATCTGGTGCCACATGACGTCGGCGCAGCTGAAGTTGAGCGAGGGCTTGCGGCCCACGCGCAGGTTGAGCTTCTCCACAAACTGCTCCTCCTCCAGGCCGTAGATCTTGAAGATATTGCGGCCGGCCACCACCACCTGCGTGGCGTCGCGGCACACACTGATGGCATTGGCGGGCGCGTCCAGGTGGCAGAACATGGTGCGCCCGCTGATGGTGCTGCTGCCTAGGGCCGTAGTGACCCGAGACATCTTCTCCATGGCCTGGTTGGGGACATAGAAGGGTGGTTTGGTTCAGGGAAGGTGCGAGATTCAAAGCAGCAGAGGTACACAATTGATTTTGCACATTGCAAATAACTGTTTTTCATTGGCACAGTCAGAACAGCATTCAACAACCACCACATTTCTAATACATGGACAAAGCCATTCTAGCTTATTGGGAAATGCTAAAAGAATGCCCCTAGTTCCACCAGAGGATGGCACTACACATTGAGGTGAGGTCAGTTTGGTACTTGAGCTGTGCTGCTGGCAGTGGTCTGTCACATATTTATATGACCCTCTAATCTCTCACAAATAAATCCTATGGACTTACTTCAAATAGCAGCAGTGGTCTTCTCTGCTTCTAAAGAAACACGGAGGCCTCCTCATACAGTCCTGTCAGAGGTTACCTGAGAAAAGGCACATTATCATCACTTTGTATTGGTCACATACACATTTAGCAGATGTTATTGCGGGTGTAGCGAAATGCTTGTGTTCCTAGCTCCAACAGTGTAGTAATATCTAACAATATACACAAATGTAAAAAGTACAAAAATGTAATTAATAAATCACACTTATGTTCATGTTGGAGAGCTGAGAAAGGTAACCCACTTAATAGTGTCTGTAGGTTTTTGCTCCAAACAGCCAGGCCCGACCTGATAGAACCAAGGCCTAAACAATCTCTACTAAGACAATGTTCCTTCCTGTTCAGGGGGCGATGTCTAAGCTGGAGGAAAAAGCCTGACTGTCATAGCAACTCTTCAAGATCAAAGTTCTCTCAAGAATAGCTACACGGACACGTCACTGGTGCGGAGACAAATATTGCAACCAGATTTAACATTCACATTAAGTTATACCAAAACAGCTTACCTACAACCCAAGTCTTCTATAACATGGCTTAAGAGAATATTCACCTCCATTTTCCAGAGGTGCATGGCAGACTGCTTAATGCTCCCAGCTCTCCAGAGGCCTGTGTGATTATAACAGAGGGGCCCTGGTTGAGGTTGGACCACAGCAAAGAATGACACACTAAGGTGCTGAAAGAGAAAGGAGAGCCTTATGGTTTACGCAGCTTTACTCCATACTAAAGCGAATTATGCTGCAGTCTGTGGAAACACACACTATACTTTGTCATTTGGGTCCCTAAGCCTAGAGTAATTGTTGATGATGACATTAGCATGACCACAGTCCACGAACTATGGTCAGGTCTGGTATAGGGGTGAGCATGAGTTTAACAACATAAACAAACATAAATATGGCCTGTTAACCTTGTGATAATTCCAGTTCTACCTAAATCAAGATGCATAAATCTGAGATCTACATAAACAGCTTAAAACAATGTAGCCACTAAACTATGCAATGTTTAGGGACGTTGGTTGTCATTTGAAGTATTAACATAAATAGAGCTAAGCTAGCTAGCATCTGGCTAGGGTGGCTGTCATGCACATTTTGATGTTTATGTTCTCAGAATTACCTTACACCAAACACAACATGACTGAGACACACAGCCAATGAGTGCACATCAATATCGAACATTTCTAATTTGGAGGTAGAAATCACCTGGGAGCCAGATACAAAGCTAGGTAGCTGGCTTGTTAAAGTAGCTAGTTGCAACGTCACAGTCAGATGACCAATGTTGCTAAATCTTTCACTAACAGGTTCAGAACATTAGCGTGACGAGATATTTACTATTATTTCTCTACATAAATGTTTTCAGTACACAATAATTGGCCCTAATTTTGTAGGACTTACCTTGCTTCTAAACAACAACAAATAATTTACGGCACTGGAGAACCGGAAGTTGTAAGTGTCATTCACATGAATTTAACAAAAACAAGCATTACAAAACGGAAGTACATGCTCTAAAAGGAATTCACTCATCACGTTTTCATTTATTCTTCTTCGATATCATGGCGGTCCGCAAACAATCGTTTAAAGTGCATGCCGCCACGTACTGTGCTGGAATGTAAGATCAATCAATAAATTAGCCATAGCTCTGTGAGTGAGCAAGATTGAGCTAGCATAGTGGTGAACACTTGAACCGGATTTTAACTTCGCTATCAAACATATTTACATTTTTTCAATTTATTATGTTTTTCTCTATAATTTAGAATAGCAGGGTGGGAATGTATGAGTGGGACATACAGACAAACAACATTAAACATGAAAAATAGATACAACTGAGTGTTTATATTTATTTAGCTTCGCACCATTGTTTTCCCACCAAAGAAATGATGACACTTCCTGAGTATGGTATCATTGTTGGAAGTGGTTGTTTTCTTCAATGGAGAATTACAACAAAACTAACAGGGTGGAAAGTGGTATCAGGGACAAACAGAAAATCTTAAATAAAATAAACACAATAATCATGAAAAAAATGTTATTGATGAAAGAACATCTTGGCCATGTTCTGTTATAATCTCCACCCGGCACAGCCAGAAGAGGACTGGCCACCCCACATAGCCTGGTTCCTCTCTAGGTTTCTTCCTAGGTTTTGGCCTTTCTAGGGAGTTTTTCCTAGCCACCGTGCTTCTACACCTGCATTGCTTGCTGTTTGGGGGTTTAGGCTGGGTTTCTAACTAGCACTATAAAATAATGAAGAAACATTTGAAACATTTTATTATTTTAAGGCTTATACCGAAGTCTACATGCTGCTCCCTAATCTTACTACATTTGCACACACTGTATATAGACTTTTCTATTGTGTTATTGACTGTACGTTTGTTTATCCCATGTGTAACTCTGTGTTGTTTGTGTCGCACTGCTTTGCTCTATCTTGGTCAGGTCGCAGTTGTAAATGAGAACTTGTTCTCAACTGGCCTACCTGGTTAAATAAAGGTGAAATTAAAATAAAATAAATAAATAACACCTGGGGACATGGCAAAAACATCTACATCCACTGAAAAAGTGTTTAAATGCATAAAATTCCCTTTCAGGATCCATATTTGGTGTTTTTCAACACCTGACATTATATTTAAAGACTTTTGGAATCCACATTTTACACTAAACAAGAGCTGATATTTCCTGGGGACAGAAAAGGCACCGCTTACTAGGAATGACCCAGCACCGACATTAGGTCCACTTAGTACAGGAGTAGCCGTGGAAGCTCCATCATTCCACACTGTAGTTCCACCAATCTGTCTTACAGGCTCTACACATGATACAGCATGGCTAATTATATATCTCTGAGCCTCTCTCTGCACCTTGCATCCACCAAATGATGCATAATGTTCCCCCACACAATTACAACACTTAACCTTCACTTTGCTTCCACATTCACCGTAATCATGTTCCCCTCCACACGCGGCACATCTTTTCTTTCCTTTACATTGAGCAGCTACATGTCCCATTCTTTGGCATTTAAAACACCGCACTACAGATGGGACAAATTATCTGACATTGAAACTAAGGAATCCTCTCTGTACGTTTCCAGGTATAACCTTCTCAAACCTCAGCAGCACTGATAGGCTTTCACTTCTTTGACCTTCTTTCCTACTGATCAACCTTTAATTTCTTCCCATTAAGCTTTTCCATTTTCAGAATCTTCTCTTGCTGAGCCTTGCTACCACAACTTATTAACAATTTACGATTTCCAATTAACCAAACTAATTTGACTTCACCTACCTCTTTCTCTATGGCAATAGTTAGTCAGATAGGGTGTAAATGAGGCCCTGTGGTCTCATCAAACACTATCACCACTTTCCACCCTAACACATCATTACTCTTGCTTCCTACCTTGGCCGTCTTTGTGCTTTCCTTACTAGATGCTCCACTGCTTACTGTATCACGATCTCGCTTCTTCCTATGTCTTTCCACTACTGACCATTACGGTCCTTGACCCTCATCCTCCCACTCCATACTATGCGAACTGACACCAATATTGGTCGCATTCCAGCACAGCTGTTGCTTCACCAACTTTTTCTCAATTTCCTCCAATTCGCCAGCACTACTCGCCACGATTTCCAAATCTCTCCTCCATACATAAGACAGATGGTTACTTAAAGAAAGTAGGGTGGGTGGGCGAATTATGTTAATTGCAACATATCATACTAAACGGAGTGTCTCGGATTTACATACAGAATAATACGAAATGCTCTGAGACCAGGTTGCAGCCACACATGGTAAGTGTTTGTTTAACGTTTACTATTCCGGCATCATGACTGTCTTTGAAGTTGCAGCTGAATACATTTTTCGTGTTCTTCAATACAGTTTCAGTTCATTGGCATCCATTGAATATGCTATTTTTGGCCAAAATGAATATCAATACAGAGAGTACTGAACTGAGAATGAGGCTTGTCAACTATGGTTTCTGTTCTCCAGTGCATGAAGGTTTAGATAGCGGCAGTCCTCGCAGTGTGTGTCAGGGGAAAAAGCACCCCCTCAGGAGTTTTGGGTAATAACAACATTCCCTTGTGTGTGCTGTCTCCTCAGGTCTGAGGTAGTTTCAGCCCACCATTAACCCTGTATAGGAATGAATGGAGCAATATTTTCCATGCTTTTTGATTGATGTAAGTTAACATGGGATATTGAGTCTGAGACTCCAGCCAAGTATCAAGAGGAGCTGCATGCAGCCATCGCTGTGTGTCCTTACAAATATCACCCAACTAAAGCTGGTGAAACTGATGGAGTGGATTCTCACTGAAGTGCAGACAGATGCAGAGCCTTATTGACTCAATAGTAAGTGGTGCATGCCATTTTTTGGATGTTTCTGAAATTCAAGGTAATAATGTGAAATGAAAACATCTCCTACTAAGATAAATAAAGCTGTGCTTTATTTACTTTCCATGAGCAGAGGAATCTCTTTAAACTCCCTGCTCCCTGACTGGTTGTGAAATGTCTTGGCACTTTATCCCCTGCAGAGGGGGAAGTTCCGCCCGTGGCTGCAGCAGCTGGTGGCCACTAACAGTGAGGAGATATGGAGAACTGCTACAGAAAGGCCTTCAGTTTCCTCCCTGACATACAGGCAGCTATCACAGAACTCGGCTCTCTCAAAGCCCTGGGCCCAGACACCGCCTCAGGTCAGCAGCAACTAGGGGCCAGGGCAGGGGTCTGGAGTGGAAAATGCTTCTTGAGGTACTATCTAATACCGACAAATAAGGCAGATCTTTTTTCGTCTTATCAAGAGCAGAAAAAAGTAACCTAGACAAAGTTGGTTCAGTGGCGCTCTCAATCAGATTACGCAAGCTGAACAGAGCTCACACTGCAGCCTTAATAGACAGAGTTCCCTACCCTGTAGTTAATAATCAGGAAATATCAGAAATCTGGCTAGGGTTCACATTAATTTGTCCTATCACTGACAGTCCGTTTTGTTCCAGCTGTTTTGGCACCAGGAGCTCCGGAGCAGGCAGCGTTCATGGCCAACAAAGCTGTTGAAAGTGTCCCTGGACTGAGGCCCTTCCAGTACACAGCCAGACACTATGCACTCTATCTGAACAAGATGGCTTCACACACACAAATCAATCAATCAATCAGATGTATTTATAAAGCCCTTTGTACATCAGCTGATATCTCAAAGTGCTGTACAGAAACCCAGCCTAAAACACCAAACCGCAAGCAATGCAGGTGTAGAAGCACGGTGGCTTGGAAAAACTCCCTAGAAAGGCCAGAACCTAGAAAGAAACCTAGCGAGGAACCAGGCTATGAGGGGTGGCCAATCCTCTTCTGGCTGTGCTGGGTGGAGATTATAACAGAACATGGCCAAGATGTTCAAATGTTCATAGATGACCAGCAGGGTAAAATAATAGTTATCACAGTGGTTGTCAAGGGTGCAACAGGTCAGCACCTCAGGAGTAAATGGCAGTTAGTTTTTCATAGACAATCATTCAGAGTATCTCTCTCTTTCCGTTCACCTTCACACTCCTGGGAAAGACTACACTCAATCATAGGACCTACTGAAGAGATGAGACTTCAATAAAGACCTAAAGGTTGAGACCGAGTCTGAGTCTCTCACATGGGTAGGCAGACCATTCCATAAAAATTGAGCTCTATAGGAGAAAGCCCTGCCTCCAGCTGTTTGCTTAGAATTTCTAGGGACAGTAAGGAGGCCCGCGTCTTGTGACTGTATGTAACGTTCGTCGTCTTCCTCTGATGAGGAGTAAGAGAAGTCGGACGAATTTTCAGCGTGGTAAGTGTCCAATTTAATAAGACAAACTGAACACTACAAAAATACAAAATAACAACGTGCCACAAACAAACCGGTCTCGTGTGGTAACTAACATGGAAAATAATCACCCACAACTCAAAAGTGAAACCAGGCTACCTAAATATGGTTCTCAATCAGGGACAACGATAAACAGCTGCCTCTGATTGAGAACCATACCAGGCCAAACACAGAAATCCCAAAACATAGAAAAAGAAACATAGACAACCCACCCAACTTACGCCCTGACCATACTAAAACAAAGACATAATAAAAGAACTAAGGTCAGAAAGTGACACCGTAGCGTACGTGTAGGTATGTACGGCAGAACCAAATCGGAAAGATAGGTAGGAGCAAGCCCATGTAATGCTTTGTAGGTTAGCAGTAAAACCTTGAAATCAGCCCCTTGCCTTAACAGGAAGCCAGTGTAGAGAGGCTAGCACTGGAGTAAGAGGATCACATTTTTTGGTTCTAGTCAGGATTCTATCAGCCGTGTTTAGCACTAACTGAAGTTTATTTAGTGCTTTATCCGTGTAGCCGGAAAGTAGAGCATTGCAGTAGTTTAACCTAGAAGTGACAAAAGGATGGATTAATTTTTCTGCATCATTTTTGGATAGAATGTTTCTGCTTTTTGCAATGTTACATAGATGGAAAAAAGCTGTCCTTGAAACAGTCTTGATATGTTAGTCAAAAGAGAGATCAGGGTCCAGAGTAACGCCGAGGTCCTTCACAGTTTTATTTGAGACGACTGTACGACCATCAATATTAATTGTCAGATTCAACAGAAGATCTCTTTGTTTCTTGGGACCTAGAACAAGCATCTCTGTTTTGTCCGAGTTTAAAAGTAAAACACTTAAGTTAAACACTTATCAAAGGTGGGATAGCAACTTGGTTAGAGTGTTAACCTGTGCTCTGGAATGCACTTTTTTGGAAAAATATTCAGTTGGTCAAAATATGATCTATCTGCAACATTGTAGTATTGCTCCATGTCCATTGCTCCTGGTTTGTTTGTGTGAGAGACAGGAGGGGGATGTGAAAAACCTGTGCTGTAGTCTATGCTGTTGTTTGTTGACCCGCCTCCTCCATCTCGCTCAGTGAACAGCGACCAGGAATGGATGCCCCATAGGGTGGAGCTGTGTTTGTGGGCATGGGCTGTAGCCAATCAGCTGCAGCTTCCACTGATGAAGGACGTCAATCTAGAGAGCAGCCTTAGCAATAAGACAGACCCAGAGACCAATGACAGGCCAGCTAAGAGACAGAGGACAAAGTAAACCCTGTTTAACTTCAACAAACAACCTTGTTAAGCCTTTAACTTTGGAGAATATGACTGATGAAAGAAGGCTACCTCAACATCATGACAATATAGTATTTTGTCTTTACGTCTACAGTAGATTTGTATAGTGTAACTTGCAAATACATTTTTGATATTAAACAGGATTGATTTTGCATCTGGCGCTGTGTATGGTTAACTCACCCCATGTACCCACAATGTGTAGTGCCCAGTGCCCACTTGATGATATGTACAAGGACAAGGAGCCTAGTAATATAGCAGTGGGAAGATGAGACATTTCCACAGTATTGTTCTTTATTCGTATTGTTCTGAAATTAAAGCAAGTACAATGAACAGTACAAAATAAAACATAAATATATACAATATAAAAGGGTTCAATTCAGAACATTTAAAAAGTACAATACATCATTAAATAATTAATGAGGAATTTAATATAAACTATCCATATTTACATACATTTTGTGACCCAGAGAAAAATAGCCTCTCTATTAATTTTTTATTCATTCTTTTGTAAACGCTGTTTTGGCACAACTTCTGGTCTGGATTTGGAGGCTTAACCTCCTAAGCTTGGCAACATTTTTATCAATGCAAGAGAACAGCCAGTGTAAACTACCACAGCAGCACACATATGACCATAAACCAAACTGCCTCAGTTATCCATAACTACTGTACCATATGCTGCATTCAAAACCTATATATACTGGTATTCTAATGGTCTAGAGATAGATGAAAACAACTTGGATAACTATTCAGCACTGGTGATTGTTGTATGTTGGTCAAACCATGTGTGGATTCCACTGCGCTCAAATGAATTCATATTAGAAGTTGATACTGAAAAAGTAATGCGCTGGTTTGCTTGCTTTGATTTTTATTTAAAATAACAGTTTATCTGTCGAATGAGCTACAGTAGCCTGCCTCATACAGTACAGCATTAAAGTACCCCATGTTCAAGTAGTACACCACTGACACGTACTGGGAGAAGGCAGCCTGCTTGTTCACAAGCATCAGCTTAGAGCAGGTATCGATATAATTAAGGTTGGTTGATCTACATATCCATACTATATAAAGATCAGGACAGTGACGCAGTGCAGTGACCCTCATAACCTGATGCCTTTAATCACACACAAACGCAATAGCCAAGCCCCCTCTCCCATTGCTAAGTTTAGGATGTAGACGCACTAGTTGTAACAAGGCATTATCCATAAGAGCACAAAAAATGGGGGTAAAGAGGTAATACCAATGAAAGCATAAAGAACAAAATGGCACTATAACATATTGGCACGAGGACATGTCAGTTTACCACATTACAACAAGTGCAAAAAAGCTCAATGATGTCAAAACACAAGAGTCTGGAGTATCTAATAACAGTATAAATCTCAAATATGCTTGCTACAAAAGTTATGTTGCATTTAGACATGAACACAGAAAGGATGAACAGGGAAAGGGGTTTGAGAACGGCCCCATAGAATGATGTCAACTATGGGGTTGATGCATCCAAGGAAAATGGAGGGCACATGGCAAGGTGGTATGTTGGTCCCACTTTTTGTTTTAACCAATCATTTATATATACACACTAGAGAAGATTTAGAATTCCATTAATTCTTATTGAGGAATGCTTTTCTGAGGAGTGCCAATATGGCCGACCAGTGGCTTCAAAGCCTGTCATTGGCCAATACATACATTAGCATCAGCAATCAAGGCTTTATATATATCATTGGTTTTAACAGTGACGTCCTTTAATGGTGATGTGGTTCAATACCGATCCTTCCTTCCTTCAAAATGTTAGGCTATTCATGGACACTGACAAATACACTACATAACCAAAAGTATGTGGACACCTGCTTGTTGAACATCTCATTCTAAATCATGGGCATTAATATGGAGTTGGTCTCCTCTTTGCTGCTATAACAGCCTCCACTCTTCTGGGAAGGCTTTCCACGAGATGTTGGAACATTGCTGCGAGGACTTGCTTCCATTCAGCCACAAGAGCATTAGTGAGGTCGGGCACTGATGTTGGGCGATTAGGCCTGGCTCTTAGTCAGTATTCCAATTCATCCCAAAGGTATTTGATGGGGTTGAGGTCAGGGCTCTGTGCAGGCCAGTCAAGTTCTTCCACACCGATCTACACCAACCATGTCTGTATGGAAGATTTCCCTTCACTGGAACTAAGGAGCCTAGCCCGAACCATAAATAACAGCCCCAGACCATTATTCCTTCTCTGCCAAGCTTTACAGTTGGCACTATGTATTGGCGCAGGAAGCTTTCTCCTGGCATCTGCCAAACAAAGATTAGTCCGTCAGACTGCCAGATGGTGAAGCCTGATTCATCACTCCAGAGAATGCGTTTCCACTGCTCCAGAGTCCAATTGCGGCGAGCTTTACACCACTCTAGTCGCCACTTTGCATTGCGCATGGTGATCTTAGGCTTGTGTACCGCTGCTCTGCCATAGAAAACCATTTCATGAAGCTCCCGACCAACAGTTATTGTGCTGATGTTGCTTCCAGAGGCAGTTTGGAACTCTGTAGTGAGTGTTGCAACCAAGGACAGGCGATTTTTAAGCACTACGCGCTTCAGCATTTGGCGGTCTCATTCTGTGAGCTTGTGTTGCCTACCACTTCACGGCTGAGCCGTTGTTTCTCCTAGATGTTTCCATTTCACAATAACAGCACTGACAGTTGACCAGGGCAGCTCAAGCAAGGCAGAAATTTGAGGAACTGACTTGTTGGAAAGGTGGCATCCCATGACGGTGCCACGTTGAAAGTCACTGAGCTCTTCAGTAAGGCCATTCTACTGACAATGTTTGTCTATGGAGATTGTATAGCTGCATGCTCAATTTTATGCACTTGTCATCAACGGATGTGGCTGAAATAGCTGAATCCACTAATTTGAAGGGGTGTCCGCATAGCTTTGTTTACATATTTGAATGTGAAGGGGGAGGGGACCAGTAGACAACTCACTAAAGAGGTGGTGGTGGTGGTGGGGTTCTAATCAATAGAGCATCATTTATATAATGGATCACATGGTATGGTTGGCTGGCCCCTATCCTACTCTTCACCAGATGAAAACAAATATGTCACATAAAAGACAGCAATTAAATCAGCATCATGCAGCCTTTCACATCTACTTAAAGAAAAATAGATCATGTTGACTGTGGTGGAGCCCCGGGTCCTGGTAGAACAGAGTCCCACGTAACAGCCATACATCATTTCCGACGCCCGAGGCATTGTGATGGGTAGAAGACAAGATATGAAGGCACACACAGTTGCTTTGACCCCAATGGTGTTTTATGAGTGGTGCCATCTCCAATCCTCCTCCTCTGTTCCCCCTCTCCCGCCATCGCTCATGGACACACATTGGCACCATCTAAAACGGTCACATATGTCAGCCTGTAGATTGACACTTGCTCCTTCGTCACAGCATTTATGCCTCTCCCTCCAGATCCTCGGATGTCTGGACAAAGCAGGGGCATCTCAGCCAAAAGGAGAGTGGGATTGGATGGGCTTTTGTAGAAGATGTGTTGTTAATACTGCTGTTTGGATGCAGCCCAAGCTGAAGTCATTTGGCTTGCAGACGGGTAATAAACTACTCCCGTCGACCTCTTCTCTGCCTGCTTAATTAAGATATACGCACTTCTTAATTCCTCCGACGGCTGTCTCATACGCCATGGTGAAAAGAGAGAAAAAATTAACATGTCTATGAATACAGAATTGGAGACTTATTTGAGACTGAACAACCGGTTGACAAATAACTTAACTGAGACCTGGGTGTCTTTTTAAGGGTGGGGAAATAGATGCTTGTACCTTGTACTTCAGCTTTTATCATCCCCTTTAGTTTTCATTTTTGGGAAGGTTCCTACTCCTATTAACATTTGTTTCTAGCCCTATGTAGGCCCCATTGCCTTTTCTGTGTTAATGTCCTATGGATTCTATGGTTTACGAGTATCATCTGTCAGTGACAATCATGTATGCTGAGGATTATGTCTGAGACCAACTGTCAACATTGGAAACTAAAACTTCTCTAAAGCAGTCAGAAGAAACCTTTCACATGAATTAGCTTACAAACTGAAAAAAAGAATACACATAAGTAAATTTAATTTCAAGTTTAGCAAATGCTTGGTTCAGACAATGAGCTAATTTGGGGCATGTTCCTCTATCCAAAATGTGTCATTAACCAAAAAAGACTAGTCAGGCATCACCACACTGGGGTGATTTGGAATCTGTCAATCATACAGTAATGCTGTGTCTGAATATTCTATCGGTCAACCAAGTTGTTAAGATGTGTTTAACAACAAATATTTAATGTTTAACAGTCCAGCATTTCTCAAGCATGTTCTTGCACAAAGAGTTTGGCTTTGTCATCCTGTCTTTCATTTACCACATAACATATGAAATATTTGATCAGCTTTGACCTTAATAATGACGACTACACGGCAGAAACATTCACCACAGCATATACCAGAAATCAGGCACGGACTGTTTTTACTCATCCTTTGTTTTCCATGTCTATGTTGAATTGGTTCTTCTATGGCTTATTCTTTAAAGCACTAAGATTTATAAAGACGAGTGTAACCTGCGTCATTGGTGTTCATTCGTCATAGTAAACAGGGATTTCTGCTCGCTGATTATTTTCAGAGGAACAAAGCTGTATTGTAAGAGTAATCATAAGAACAATCATAGCATTAAGTCTGCACCGTTTGAAACTTTTTCTTCTTTTGTTTTCCCAAACAAGGAAAAAATACAAGTAAATATACTCTTAATTATGAACATATAATATCCACATCCACTATCAAAGGAAAAACAGAAATAAATTATTAACACTTTTTTTACGCTTACATTCCTTTACAAAAGTGTACAGTCCCTAAGAATGAGACACTGAGGTATAGACTGGGCCTCGACAGACCGACCCCAATGCCCGCTGGGACACAGAGGTCAGAGGTCAGGCGATGATAACATGTCCGTTGCCCTCCCCAGTTCAGTGTGTTAGAGTGAGAATTGACAGTGTGTGCATCTCTCTCTTTGCGTTCCCACACCGACAGCATCAGGCAGTGGTTGTTCTTGGAGATGGCAACACAGAAGGGTGAAGGCTGGTGTGTCCAAGGTGCACAGAGCAAGCGTTTTAGTTACGACCTTATAGCATTAGCTAGATGAGATGCTGGTGCTTAGCAGGTTAGCATATGGTAGTGGTAGAGATTATGCTAACCTGCTGAAGCATTTAGGTTGGGTGGAAAAGGAGAGTGACAATGGCTACGGACATGAGCACCACGGTGGTGACGGTGAGGAGAAAGGATGTCACAGTTTCAGCATTTTTTTCCCCTCTCCCCTCTTGTCTTTTCCACCTCTATACTTCCTAGCTGCATGCCTTGTTACATGTAATACCTATTCCTGTGAATTCCTATCATTATTCCACAGTGTAGATATTCTGTTTAGGTGCATGTTGAGCAATAGAACACTGGTGCCCTGCTGCCTCATGGCTTTAAAAGGGGCAGTGAGGGATACTGACAGAACACACACCTGTCCAGTAAGAAGCACCTAGAGGGTCATGAACCCACTCTGAACACAGGAGAACTGAAGCTGCATGGGTATTAATCAAAATGGCTCGCTGACAGGTTCAACCTTGAGGTGGGTAAAGCTTCAACACAAAAGATAAAAGGGATGACCTTTTTACATAGCTGCTCCACAATGAGGATATGAACAGAGCTACACAGGTTTCACCTGCATATGTTGCTACCAAATTCCCTCCCACCACAAAACAGATATGATTTTTTGATGATATGGGTACATGGAAAGAATAATTCCTGCCCTGTACAGTTTCAAATGAAAAAACGTATGGTGTTTTGAATGGTGTTGTTGGGAGGTTGGCTGAGGGGACAGGAAAAGGATATGGTAAAGTGGACGGGTCTTGACATATGACAATGAGAGGGACAATGTAATGGAGTGGGAGGGAGCTTCTTGGTGTCAGGGAGCAGGCGGGAGCTGCACCCCTAGCAGCTCGTAGGCGAAGATGTTCCAGAAAATCGCAAAGAGAAGGAACGTGATGAAGGAGAAGACGATGACCCACCAGGAGCACTGCTTCTGCAGGCTCTCTTCATAGCTGCGCAGGATGAGCAGGCCCATGCTGATGCCCACCACCGCCCCCGACAGGTGGGCCATGAAGCTGGGCTGGGGCCCTGAGGAGGGCAAGGGCGGGGAGAAGCGCAGCCACACTGCACGGCCCACCTCCGAACTCACTGCAATGGAAAGGAGAGGATGTTTATCTCCTCCCCCATTAGGCTACTGAACAGTGGGACATAAGAGATTCAGATTCAGATTTGATATGTGAAAATGTACATTTGTGTACTAACGTTCCAGTTTTCCTTACTGCGTGTAATATATTGTATTGTGTTTGTGTATTTGTGTGCTGACATCACAAAATGAATTTCCATGTAAATGGACAATAAAGTATATTGTATCGTAAGTCATCAATATCAGTTGAAATGTGGGATTTGGCAGATAGATTTATGGTTTTGAGTACAGTTCAGTTGAAAGCAAAAGCCAGGGTGCAGATAACATAAGAATTACACTTCTGGCCAAGACTAGGGCTATGATAAGGCTAAGGCTATGTTAACGGATAGGGTTCTGGCTAAGGATAGGGCTATGATAAGGCTAAGGCTATGTTAACGGATAGGGTTCTGGCTAAGGATAGGGCTATGATAAGGCTAAGGCTATGTTAACGGATAGGGTTCTGGCTAAGGATAGGGCAATGATAAGGCTAAGGCTATGTTAACGGATAGGGTTCTGGCTAAGGATAGGGCTATGATAAGGCTAAGGCTCTGTTAACGGATAGCTAAGGATGGCTAAGGATAGGTTGAGGTTTAGAATCAGACGAGGGACAGATGGAGGGGACATATAGAACAGTAACGAAAGTCGTAGTGAATTGGCCCCCATGTGGGGAAAAGTCACTGCCATACAGCACGAGTAATATTATCTGAACAAAATGCAACATAACCAACATGTAACCCGAGGACCACTCATTCCTCCCAATTAACGACTGCACTAGAACAATATCTCCATTTCAGGAGGCCAATAAATCCCACTCAAGTTATAATTACCTCGCAATTAAATTATACTGTCAGCAGTTGTGTGGACATGAGGAAGGCTTAAAGTTAAGGGGTGTTATACGCACACCAATTATGTCTGGATGCAGCTATGACCATAACACCAATGGCTCTCGAGAATGAATATAGTGTGGCTATGGAATGGATATATGGATATAGTATGAAACTTACTGCACACCAGCGCCAGAATCATGCGGAGGAGCTTGTATGGACAACGCATGCCGGCCCAGTTCTGCAACACAGAGCGAAAGAGGCAAGTCAAACACAGTCAGTTCCAAAGACCTGCATATTTACAGCTTACACAGTATCTCCACCATCTCTGCATTCTGTAAGGAATGTGTGTAGACCACAGAGCGATCAGAAATCCATTTCAATACAGGCAGGATGAGAATAGGCCTACCAGACAGAGAAATAATTATCCACCTGGCTGGTCTCTATTTGGTGGTTTCACCTCGCTAACGATCTATTAATCAGGCTTATGATACCTTAACGGAGGATGAGAACGGCCTAATAAAAAGCACGTGTTCCTCCTGGGATAAAACAAAATCCTTTTGCCTCACAATAACGTATTTATTCCACAGGATGAAGAATTGCACCAATCACATCCCTCTTCACGTCCTCTGGGTCCTGGGAGAACCGGAGGGAACAGCAGTGTTTTTCTCCATGCAGAGGAAGCCAGGCAGGCAAGATTAAAGATACTAAAGAAAGTCAATAAAGTGGAGTCCTATAAACACGACTCCGCTCATATGATTGATATGCCTGTGGGACGGCAGGGCCTCATAAAAGTGCAATAATATCACAAATAAAGGATGAGTGTTTTCCTTACTGAAGTAGGATTTGTTTTACATGACTGTGCTCTCGGCGGAGAGAAGTGTGTCCTCCATTTTGACTGTCTCAACACCAAGCTTAGGGATTTGATTGAAGCTGTACCACCACAGAGACAAGAGGATAATAGGGTGCTTGTAGTACAATATTCTGAAAGCTGAATACTTTTCTTTGCTTTGCATTGTCTGTTTTTAGATGTCTTCATTCTTATGAGCAACGCTAATCTCGCTAATAATTTCATCCTATTATTGTCTTTAGCTTGTCGCTCAAGATTATTATTATTTTTTTACACTATAGGTAAAGACAGTTCGACATTATTTCTATACGCTCTCCTTGAAAGACTTGTATTCCACATTCATACACGAGCAAACTTCCATCACTAGCTTTTAGAGTCGGAGACATTTTGGGAATGCACAGTAACTGTACTTGTGTGAGCTCCGTCGTTCAGGGAGAGGAATCTGATGAGCACCACAAACATAAAAACATGAGCGACATATACACAAACGCAGAATGATTTAAGTTAGAGAATTGCACACAAACATAATTTAATGATAATGCACGCACACACCCCCACAACAAATACTACAGTTTACTGTATAATTCTATAGTACCTACTATAGAATTCTGTAGCAAACTGTAGAATCCTATACTCCACACTGTAGTATCCTTCGATCGTGTAGTGCGTGCTATAGATTTTTGTAGTACACTGGAAAAGAATATACTACACACTGTAGTATCCTTCGATCGTGTAGTGCGTGCTATAGATTTTTGTAGTACACTGGAAAAGAATATACTCCACACTGTAGTATCCTTCGATCGTGTAGTGCGTGCTATAGATTTTTGTAGTATACTGGAAAAGAATATACTCCACACTGTAGTATCCTTCGATCGTGTAGTGCGTGCTATAGATTTTTGTAGTACACTGGAAAAGAATATACTACACACTGTAGTATCCTTCGATCGTGTAGTGCGTGCTATAGATTTTTGTAGTACACTGGAAAAGAATATACTCCACACTGTAGTATCCTTCGATCGTGTAGTGCGTGCTATAGATTTTTGTAGTATACTGGAAAAGAATATACTACACACTGTAGTATCCCTCGATCGTGGGGATACGAGTGGAAGTAACAAATCTAAGAAGTCATTTTGGTGTACTCTTGTTAATCTGTGTTATCTGTCAAACAAGCAAACCTAATCCTCCAAGCTTTAATGAATTTAGCTGGTTCTTTATATCTGCCTCTGTACGGTTTCCCTTTAATGGGCCTGGAATCCGTGTCTAAAGTTTAGGTGTTACAATTGTAATGAACATGTTATACTTTTGATTAGGTGTTGTCTCGTCCGTTGCATTGCTAAGAACTGTTGACCCAACTCAATGGGTGGCCTGCTACGAACATGTGTGTCTTATGTTCCGGTCGAGGTGTTCCCCTAATTTAACAGAAACTAACGTCGTCTGGTAGCTGGGAAATTTTAGCTAACCCTAGTCAGCAGGTGTTTTTGATGTATTGTTTGATTTATTAGGATCCCCATTAGCCGACGCCAATGGCGACAGCTAGTCTTACTGGGTTCCGACACATAACGAAAAATACACCACCGTTCAAAAGTGTGGGGTCTCTTAGAAATGTCCTTGTTTTTGAAAGAAAAGCACATTTTTTTGTCCATTAAAATAACATCAAATTGATCAGAAATACAGTGTAGACATGGTTAATGTTGTAAATGACTATTGTAGCTGGAAACGGCAGATTTTTTATGGAATGGAGGATGGTTGCCACCGTTGATATAAAATATTGCGACATAAGAGTATTTGGTTTTCTTTGTAAAATTATTCCCTCATTCAATGAATCAGGGATCAAATGAATAAGGTTGGCTACTTCAAAGTGAGGTACACTACATTACTAAAAGTATGTGGACATCGTCTTGTCTAACATCTCACTACAAAATCATAGGCATTAATATGCAGTTGGTCCCCCCTTTGCTGCTATAACAGCCTCCACCCTTCTGGAAAGGCTTTCCAATAGATGTTGGAACATTGCATTTAGGCTCCCGAGTGGCGCAGCGGTCTAAAGCACTGCATTGCAGTGCAAGAGGTGTCACTACAGACCCTGGATCGATCCCGGGCTGTACCACAACCGGCCGTGGGGTCCCATAGGGCAGTGCACAGTTTGCCCAGCGTCGTCCTGGTTAGGGTTTGGCCAGTGTAGGCCGTCATTGTAAATAAGAATTTGTTCTTAACTGACTTGCCTAGTTCAATAAAGTTGAAATAAATAAATAAAATTAAAATTGCTGCGAGGACTTGCTTCCATTCAGCCACAAGAGCACTAGTGAGATCGGGCACTGATGTTGGGCGATTAGGCCTTCCAATTCATCCCAAAGGTGTTCGATGGGGTTGAGGTCAGGGCTCTGTGCAGTCCAGTCAAGTTCTACCACACTGATCTCGACAAACCATTTCTGTATGGACCTCTGTATGGACAACTGTTGCCACAAAGTTGGAAGCACAGAATCATCTAGAATGTCATTGTACGCTGTCACGTTAAGATTTCCCGTCACTGGAACTAACGGGCCTAGCTCAAACCAGGAAAAAGAGCCCCAGACCATTATTTCTCATCCACCAAACTTTACAGTTGGCACTATGCACTGGGGCAGGTAGCATTCTCCTGGCATCTGCCAAACCCAGATTCGACTGGCAGATAGTGAAGCGTGATTCATCACTCCAGAGAACCTGTTTCCACTTAGCCATTTAGTTAGTCTGTTGTCTGTCAGTATTTAAGACCTGCTGCTGAAATGTCACATTCTCTCTCCTCGGGCAATGGCACCCCGCACGCACACGCACGCGCGCACACACGCACACACACGCACACACACACACACACACACACACACACACACACACACACACACACACACACACACACACACACACACACACACACACACACACACACACACACACACACACACACACACAGGTCATTCTGATAATGGCTGATATGGTGATTTGTAAGTGATTGCTAATCTTTAAAAGTGTGCCTTCATGAATTACATTAACAAATATGATGAAGCTAATTTCCATGACCTTACAAACCCTAATTTCACAACTTGGAACAGCGCATTATGCACATTCATTTTGGTGCATTTTCAATCGAACAGCCTACTATCACGCAGATTCACAGACTAGCGGCAAAGCGGAATCAGAAAATGAATGCCCACTCTCCATTGCTAGTCAATGCAGATCCCGCCTTTGAGCAACCTTTTTTGCCTCCATGTGTGAATCTGGGCTGGTGATAGGGTACTTTATAGTGGAGCCGGTATGCCGGTAAGGCGCTCTGGAGAGTTCCGGCCCAAGTCAAGCACTGCCTGTCTGCAAAAACTCCACAGTGAATTCTATAGTATACTACAGTCATGTCCGCAAAAACACTACAGTAAACACTAGTATATAAATAAAGCAATGCTGCAGTATTTAGACCAGTTTACTATAGTATTTTTTTTCCATATGGGGGCACACACACCAACAATGGGGTGAATAAAATTGAACGTTTTTCTCACTTAACTTTGGATGAGTAGATGAAAAAAGTTTTCTATAAAATACAAGAGCAACATACATAAAAAGTCAATGCTGGGGAGGTGCAGATTTCTTGTTCAGTCTGAACTTTAATGAAGAGGCATTCAGACGATTTAACAGGAAATTACCTAGATAATTTTGATGGCCTTGACAGCAGTGAGTCAAAACCTCAGCTTAATCGTCTCATCCACATAACCAATGATACAAGCCTTCAGACAGATGAGGTCTACTGGGGTAAAAAGACCTGAGACAAACGAGTCAAAACTCATTTTCATTTTGAAAACATCAGAAAAAAGAAAAAAAAATCAAGAGTACAAGACGTTATAATGAGTCAACTATTGTGTGACCAGTGGGTTAGTTACCGGGAGCAGGGACCAACGTTTAAACTCTTTGCTCTGGGGCTGCTGATGCATTTTGAGTTAGACTTTTATTGGCGTGTCTTTTGCCCGTAGTAAAAGGCCTACTCTACTTAAGAGTGATTCATCAGCTCTTACACAGCCTTGAGTCCACTGACAGAATGTGATGAGACATCACACATCCAGACCCACTGATCCTGACGTTCACACACACACACACACACACACACACACACACACACACACACACACACACACACACACACACACACACACACACACACACACACACACACACACACACTGTGATCACACATTTGATGTTTTCTGTTGCAGGGACATTTGGCAGAGCAGTCATCCAGAGAGTAGTGAGGAACAGATTGACTTTAATATTCCCATATGCATCGGATTTGGCTCTAAATAGAGAGGAAATAAGAATACATTTCAAAGGAAAACAATGAATAACAGATTAAGGGTGGAATAAAAACATCCTTTGTTGGAAAAGGAGTGGAGAGTAGCTAAGGTGTATTCAAGTCAAGTCAAATCAAAATCAAATCAAATTTTATTTGTCACATACACATGGTTAGCAGATGTTAATGCGAGTGTAGCGAAATGCTTGTTGCATAGTCTATGTCTAAGTCAATAGTCTATGCACCCACTGCAGAGGGCCTTTCTGACAATTCTGGAATATTTAATGGCACTTATCCAAAAAAGCACTTCTTAGTCAGTTATAAAAAGTCCTTATCTCATCATATTGATAGGGACCACAGTATGGGGAGCACAGCGCATTATTATGGCTGAAACGGCGCAAACGGAATGGAAACCATGTGTTTTATACCATTCCACTCCAGCTACAGTGCCTTGCGAAAGTATTCGGCCCCCTTGAACTTTGCGACCTTTTGCCACATTTCAGGCTTCAAACATAAAGATATAAAACTGTATTTTTTTGTGAAGAATCAACAACAAGTGGGACAGAATCATGAAGTGGAACGACATTTATTGAATATTTCAAACTTTTTTAACAAATCAAAAACTGAAAAATTGGGCGTGCAAAATTATTCAGCCCCTTTACTTTCAGTGCAGCAAACTCTCTCCAGAAGTTCAGTGAGGATCTCTGAATGATCCAATGTTGACCTAAATGACTAATGATGATAAATACAATCCACCTGTGTGTAATCAAGTCTCCGTATAAATGCACCTGCACTGTGATAGTCTCAGAGGTCCGTTAAAATCGCAGAGAGCATCATGAAGAACAAGGAACACACCAGGCAGGTCCGAGATACTGTTGTGAAGAGGTTTAAAGCCGGATTTGGATACAAAAAGATTTCCCAAGCTTTAAACATCCCAAGGAGCACTGTGCAAGCGATAATATTGAAATGGAAGGAGTATCAGACCACTGCAAATCTACCAAGACCTGGCCGTCCCTCTAAACTTTCAGCTCATACAAGGAGAAGACTGATCAGAGATGCTGCCAAGAGGCCCATGATCACTCTGGATGAACTGCAGAGATCTACAGCTGAGGTGGGAGACTCTGTCCATAGGAAAACAATCAGTCGTATATTGCACAAATCTGGCCTTTATGGAAGAGTGGCAAGAAGAAAGCCATTTCTTAAAGATATCCATAAAAAGTGTTGTTTAAAGTTTGCCACAAGCCACCTGGGAGACACACCAAACATGTGGAAGAAGGTGCTCTGGTCAGATGAAACCAAAATTGAACTTTTTGGCAACAATGCAAAACGATATGTTTGGCGTGAAAGCAACACAGCTCATCACCCTGAACATACCATCCCCACTGTCAAACATGGTGGTGGCAGCATCATGGTTTGGGCCTGCTTTTCTTCAGCAGGGACAGGGAAGATGGTTCAAATTGATGGGAAGATGGATGGAGCCAAATACAGGACCATTCTGGAAGAAAACCTGATGGAGTCTGCAAAAGACCTGAGACTGGGACGGAGATTTGTCTTCCAACAAGACAATGATCCAAAACATAAAGCAAAATCTACAATGGAATGGTTCAAAAATAAACATATCCATGTGTTAGAATGGCCAAGTCAATGTCCAGACCTGAATCCAATCGAGAATCTGTGGAAAGAACTGAAAACTGCTGTTCACAAATTCTCTCCATCCAACCTCACTGAGCTCGAGCTGTTTTGCAAGGAGGAATGGGGAAAAATTTCAGTCTCTCGATGTGCAAAACTGATAGAGACATACCCCAAGCGACTTACAACTGTAATCACAGCAAAAGGTGGCGCTACAAAGTATTAACTTAAGGGGGCTGAATAATTTTGCACGCCCAATTTTTCAGTTTTTGATTTGTTAAAAAAGTTTGAAATATCCAATAAATGTCGTTCCACTTCATGATTGTGTCCCACTTGTTGTTGATTCTTCACAAAAAAAAACTGTTTTATATCTTTATGTTTGAAGCCTGAAATGTGGCAAAAGGTCACAAAGTTCAAGGGGGCCGAATACTTTCGCAAGGCACTGTATTACTGCGAGCCCGTGCTCCCCAGTTAAGGTGCCATCAACCTCCTGTGATAGGTACCCCCTCTCTATCTGCACTCGTGGGCATGGAACACTTAGTAAAACTCATCGGTTCCATTGAAGATCCCACTCACCCCCGCAGAGCTTCAGGATGACGGCAAGCACAGCTAAACACGTAAAAACAGGAGGATGTTGTGTGGAGGAGCTCTCTCCAAGGGGATGGCTCTGACATTTTGTCTCCATTGATACTGTTATCAAGCGTAACAACGGGGGCAATAATGACGGCAGTTACCATGACGACGTTGGCCAGATGCGCCGAGCACAGAGCATAGACCCCGCCGGAGCCCCCCACCACTGGAGCACGCATGTCTGTGATGGACACCGTCAAGGACCCTGAAGAAAGAGAGAGAAAGAGGGGAGGGAGAGAAGGAGGCAGAGAAAGATGGCGGGAGAGCGAGAAGACGTTCAGAAAGAGAGAAAGCGTGAGTGAATGAGGAACATGTTGGGGGAGGGAGGGAAAAAGAAGAAGAGAGGGTTAGGTTACTCATCAAACAGCCGTTTCAGTCACCTTTCTTCCAACATCACCCAGAAACCAAAATAACACATCCCGTCTGTCTGTCTGTCTGGCATGAGTCGACTTGCCCTCTTTACGCACACATACTGTGCACATGCTTACACTGTAGTGCAGGTCCCAGCACCACCAACAGTCGTGTTAAACAGAACAGAACATAGTCATAAAATGTCATATTATATACTTGGACACATATTAACCTCATGGGCAGCTACAAAGACCATAATCTATACATTACACGGAGCCCATAAGAGGGTTTCTTTACGATGTTGTTGTGCTATAATGCCACGATACCATGAAGTCCTCTTGATCCCGTGCAGATTATACTGAAACTTTGAGCATTGGCTTTTGATACATTCTCTGTCACAAATGACTGAAAGTGTTATAGAAAGAAGTAGAGTAGAATTGAATTAGATTTGTGATTTCTTTCGGATGCTAAAGAAAATTGTCAATGAATGCCCAACACCAATGAATGACCTTATACAACATTTAATAGGACAACAAAAGCCTAGTATGGCTACTCTGGAAGATAAATGTAATTGGGTTCCCAAAATAGACATGCTACTCAGACCAGTCAGCTGGATGATTTCATCAATTCTGTATAAGACTGGCTGTATTCATGAGAAAAGTCTAATCAGAAATATGCATAGCATGGCTATGGGCCAATTCCTTTGCAAGACTGAACTTAAAACGATTGGTTAATTTAAGGTGGTTCAGACACTGGCAAACTAAATGATGGGGCAAACAGCTAATGTGACCAGACAAAGACTGGAGTGGAAAAATGTAGTACAATGAAGTACCTCTACAGTTGAACTATATTTATATGTAATTATATGGGTAGCAGGTACTGTCTAGTAGTGCAGGAAACAAATTGTCACAGCACTTACAGCAGGAATTTTTATGAAAACCTCCCTTCACTCTAATTATTGTCTCAAATCACGCAGTGAAACTTAAGTGCTTTGTCGAAAAATGTGTTTTCAAGTCTGAAACTGTGCAAGTCATAAAGATATAGCAATCATTCTACAACATGTCACACTGTTGTTCTACTGACAATCTACCGACAATCACCATGTAATATATAGTTTTAGTGATACTCGCTATGAAGTAGAAAATAATCTTAAGAAGTAAATTACAGTGGCAGTTGCTCACAAGGACACCATCAGCCATCGTTAAGTATGCAAATGAGCAGATAACAGAAATGAAAAAGGGCTGATTAAACAAAAGTCACTTTTAAAATTATTTTTTATTTATTTTTTTATTTCACCTTTATTTAACCAGGTAGGCTAGTTGAGAACAAGTTCTCATTTGCAACTGCGATCTGGCCAAGATAAAGCATAGCAGTGTGAGCAGACAACACAGAGTTACACATGGAATAAACAATTAACAAGTCAATAACACAGTAGAAAACAAAGGGGGGAGTCTATATACAATGTGTGCAAAAGGCATGAGGAGGTAGGCGAATAATTACAATTTTGCAGATTAACACTGGAGTGATAAATGATCAGATGGTCATGTACAGGTAGAGATATTGGTGTGCAAAAGAGCAGAAAAGTAAATAAATAAAAACAGTATGGGGATGAGGTAGGTGAAAATGGGTGGGCTATTTACCAATAGACTATGTACAGCTGCAGCGATCGGTTAGCTGCTCAGATAGCTGATGTTTGAAGTTGGTGAGGGAGATAAAAGTCTCCAACTTCAGCAATTTTTGCAATTCGTTCCAGTCACAGGCAGCAGAGTACTGGAACGAAAGGCGGCCAAATGAGGTGTTGGCTTTAGGGATGATCAGTGAGATACACCTGCTGGAGCGCGTGCTACGGATGGGTGTTGCCATCGTGACCAGTGAACTGAGATAAGGCGGAGCTTTACCTAGCATGGACTTGTAGATGACCTGGAGCCAGTGGGTCTGGCGACGAATATGTAACGAGGGCCAGCCGACTAGAGCATACAAGTCGCAGTGGTGGGTGGTATAAGGTGCTTTAGTGACAAAACGGATGGCACTGTGATAGACTGCATCCAGTTTGCTGAGTAGAGTGTTGGAAGCAATTTTGTAGATGACATCGCCGAAGTCGAGGATCGGTAGGATAGTCAGTTTTACTAGGGTAAGCTTGGCGGCGTGAGTGAAGGAGGCTTTGTTGCGGAATAGAAAGCCGACTCTTGATTTGATTTTCGATTGGAGATGTTTGATATGAGTCTGGAAGGAGAGTTTGCAGTCTAGCCAGACACCTAGGTACTTATAGATGTCCACATATTCAAGGTCGGAACCATCCAGGGTGGTGATGCTAGTCGGGCATGCGGGTGTACGCAGTTGAAAAGCATGCATTTGGTTTTACTAGCGTTTAAGAGCAGTTGGAGGCCACGGAAGGAGTGTTGTATGGCATTGAAGCTTGTTTGGAGGTTAGATAGCACAGTGTCCAATGACGGGCCGAAAGTATATAGAATGGTGTCGTCTGCGTAGAGGTGGATCAGGGAATCGCCCGCAGCAAGAGCAACATCATTGATATATACAGAGAAAAGAGTCGGCCCGAGAATGGAACCCTGTGGCACCCCTATAGAGACTGCCAGAGGACCGGACAGCATGCCCTCCGATTTGACACACTGAACTCTGTCTGCAAAGTAATTGGTGAACCAGGCAAGGCAGTCATCCGAAAAACCAAGGCTACTGAGTCTGCCGATAAGAATATGGTGATTGACAGAGTCGAAAGCCTTGGCAAGGTCAATGAAGACGGCTGCAGAGTACTGTCTTTTATCGATGGCGGTTATGATATCGTTTAGTACCTTGAGTGTGGCTGAGGTGCACCCGTGACCGGCTCGGAAACCAGATTGCACAGCGGAGAAGGTACGGTGGGATTCGAGATGGTCAGTGACCTGTTTGTTGACTTGGCTTTCGAAGACCTTAGATAGGCAGGGCAGGATGGATATAGGTCTGTAACAGTTTGGGTCCAGGGTGTCTCCCCTTTGAAGAGGGGGATGACTGCGGCAGCTTTCAATCCTTGGGGATCTCAGACGATATGAAAGAGAGGTTGAACAGGCTGGTAATAGGGGTTGCGACAATGGCGGCGGATAGTTTCAGAAATAGGGGGTCCAGATTGTCAAGCCCAGCTGATTTGTACGGGTCCAGGTTTTGCAGCTCTTTCAGAACATCTGCTATCTGGATTTGGGTAAAGGAGAACCTGGAGAGGCTTGGGCGAGGAGCTGCCGGGGGGGCAGAGCTGTTGGCCGAGGTTGGAGTAGCCAGGCGGAAGGCATGGCCAGCCATTGAGAAATGCTTATTGAAGTTTTCGATAATCATGGATTTATCGGTGGTGACCGTGTTACCTAGCCTCAGTGCAGTGGGCAGCTGGGAGGAGGTGCTCTTGTTCTCCATGGACTTCACAGTGTCCCAGAACTTTTTGGAGTTGGAGCTACAGGATGCAAACTTCTGCCTGAAGAAGCTGGCCTTAGCTTTCCTGACTGACTGCGTGTATTGGTTCCGGACTTCCCTGAACAGTTGCATATCACGGGGACTATTCGATGCTATTGCAGTCCGCCACAGGATGTTTTTGTGCTGGTCGAGGGCAGTCAGGTCTGGGGTGAACCAAGGACTATCTGTTCTTAGTTCTGCATTTTTTGAACGGAGCATGCTTATCTAAAATGGTGAGGAAGTTACTTTTAAAGAATGACCAGGCATCCTCAACTGACGGGATGAGGTCAATGTCCTTCCAGGATACCCGGGCCAGGTCGATTAGAAAGGCCTGCTCACAGAAGTGTTTTAGGGAGCGTTTGACAGTGATGAGGGGTGGTCGTTTGACTGCGGCTCCGTAGCGGGTACAGGCAATGAGGCAGTGATCGCTGAGATCCTGGCTGAAGACAGCGAAGGTGTATTTGGAGGGCCAGTTGGTCAGGATGACGTCTATGAGGGTGCCCTTGTTTACAGAGTTAGGGTTGTACCTGGTGGGTTCCTTGATGATTTGTGTGAGATTGAGGGCATCTAGCTTAGATTGTAGGACTGGCGGGGTGTTAAGCATATCCCAGTTTAGGTCATCTAACAGAACAAACTCTGAGGCTAGATGGGGGGCGATCAATTCACAAATGGTGTCCAGGGCACAGCTGGGAGCTGAGGGGGTCGGTAGCAGGCGGCAACAGTGAGAGACTTATTTCTGGAGAGAGTAATTTTCAAAATTAGTAGTTCGAACTGTTTGGGTATGGACCTGGAAAGTATGACATTACTTTGCAGGCTATCTCTGCAGTAGACTGCAACTCCTCCCCCTTTGGCAGTTCTATCTTGACGGAAGATGTTATAGTTGGGTATGGAAATCTCTGAATTTTTGGTGGCCTTCCTGAGCCAGGATTCAGACACAGCAAGGACATCAGGGTTAGCAGAGTGTGCTAGAGCAGTGAGTAAAACAAACTTAGGGAGGAGGCTTCTGATGTTGACATGCATGAAACCAAGGCTTTTTCGATCACAGAAGTCAACAAATGAGGGTGCCTGGGGACATGCAGGGCCTGGGTTTACCTCCACATCACCCGCGGAACAGAGAAGGAGTAGTATGAGGGTGCGGCTAAAGGCTATCAAAACTGGTCGCCTAGAGCGTTGGGGACAGAGAATAAGAGGAGCAGGTTTCTTAAATTAAAGCAGGGGTGTGCCGGCATTCTGATCTCAGATCTATAACACATGTTCCATTGGTATTCTGTGTGCGCGCGCAGAGAGACCACAGAGAGTTAGAACAGCTCCTTAAAGAGTGCCATGTCAAGCCTGTGGTGGTGATCATCATCTGATGACAAATGGTAATCGGAGTGCGTTTCCTGAGTCATTTATCCCCCCGACACTCACACGTCCATTTTACATAGATTTATGGAAGATACAAGGCTTGATGAAGTGGGTGCAGCAGCTCAAGACTTGTACAGATCCATGGGGCCTCATTTTTAGTGGTTCCAAGAAATTGCAATTACACACGGAGTGGCATATGTGCTCTCTGATCTCTTTAAAGTCAAGAAAAAACAGAATTGGAGCAACTTTCCCACAGACTAAGTTGACCAGATTTTTTAAATGAACATCTGGGGAAAAACATTGGGCTGCGTGAAAATTCTAATTCTATGGTGTGGAACCTCAAACTCTACATTTTTGCTTTTGTCCTTTCAAACAGTGTTATTAATTATTATACAGAAATGGATTCCCCCTCCACAGTTTTCTTAGCCTACATTTGATCATTTCTGAATCCCCCAAGTTTGTAACCTATGCTGAAACAGTTTCTGGCAGTGGTTCATGTTCTGGTTACAATGTATTAATGATCAAATGTCCTCATAAAAGGTTTGCAGCTTCAAATGAGTTTGGAACAGGGATAGACAACATTTGTACATGTACAGTGAAATCAGAAAGTATTCAGACCCCTTGACTTTTTCAACATAGAGCCTTATTCTAAAATGGATTAAAATATTTTTTCCTCACCTCAATCTACGCAATACCCCGTAATGAGAAAAAACTTTTTTTTTTTAAATAACTGAAATATCACATTTACATAAGTATTCAGAGCCTTTACACAGTACTTTATTGAAGCACCTTCGCCATCGATTACAGCCTCAAGTCTTCCTGGGTATGATGCTACAAGCTTGGCACACCTGTATTTGGGGAGTTTCTCCCATTCTTCTCTGCAGATCCTCTCAAGCTCTATCAGGTTGGATGGGGAGCGTTGCTGCACAGCTATTTTCAGGTCTCTCCAGAGATGTTCCATCGGGTTCAAGTCAGGGCTCTGGCTGGGCCACTCAAGGACATTCAGAGACTTGTCCCGAAGCCACTCCTTCTGTCTTTGCTGCGTGCTTAGGGTCGTTGTCCTGTTGGAAGTAAATAGAACCTTCGCCCCAGTCTGAGGTTCTGAGCGCTCTGGAGCAGGATTTCACCAAGGATTGCTGTACTTTTCTCCTTTTATCTTTCCCTTGATCCTGACTAGTATCCCAGTCCTTGAGGCTGAAAAACATCCCCAGAGCATGATGCTGCCACCACCATGCTTCACCGTAGAGATAGTGCCAGTTTTCTTCCAGACGTGACGCTTTGCTTTCAGGCCAAAGAGTTCTAGTTTGGATTCATCAGACCAGATAATCTTGTTTCTCATGGTCTGAGAGTCCAAGCAGGCTGTCATGTGCCTTTTACTGAGGAGTGGCTTCCGTCTGGCCACTCTACCATATAGACCTGATTGGTGGAGTGCTGCAGATAGTCCTTTTGGAAGGTTCTCCCATCTCCAAAGAGGAACTCTGTCAGAGTGACCATCGGCTTATTGGTCACCTCCCTAACCAAGGCCACTGTGTTCTTGGGGACCTTCAATGCTACATCATTCTTTTGGTACCTTTCCCCAGATCTGTGCCTCGACACAATCCTGTAATCGGAGCTCTATGGACTATTCCTTCAACCTCATGGCTTGGTTTTTGGTCTGACATGCACCGTCAAATGTGGGACCATATATAGACAGGTATGTGCCTTTCCAAATCATGTCCAATCAATTTAAAATTACCACAGGTGTAGAAACATCTCAATTATGATCAATGGAAACAGGATGCACCTCGGCTCAATTTCGAGTCTCATAGCAAAGGGTCTGAATAAGTTATGTGTTTTACATTTTTTATACCTTTGCAAACATTTCTAAAAACCCGTTTTCGCTTTGTCATTATGGGTCTTGTGCGTAGATGAGGGGAAAAAACATTTAATCCATTTTAGAATAAGGCTGTAATAGAACAAAATGTGATAAAAGTCAGGGGGTCTGAATACTTTCCAAATGAACTGTAAATCCGTTTGACTATTGAAATTTCAGCTGCGATTTAACTTCAGAGTTACCTTTTTATTTCTGATTGCTGAATCAGGGACATTTCCAGAGAAGGCTCCCCAATAAAAATCGGGGACGTAGGTCACCCTAACAACGACTACTCTCAGATGTTTTTAGGTCTTCCTCAAAGCCCAAAAAACATGTAGTCAATGCGGTTCAATTATAACTCCAATACAGCATTTATCGAATGTGGAGATTTCTCCATAGACGCCCCCCTCCCACACTTTTTCAAGTTGAGACTAGCTGGATGTGAAGCGTTGATGTTTATTTGAACTGAAAAAGTGAATTCACAGAACAAATGCATGAGTTTCCATGAAACACAGCACAGAGAGCAGTCCTGACATTGTACTGCAGCTAAACTGGCATGCTGTCATAACATAAGTGTTTATAGCGACCAGAGCAGTTACAACGCCATGGCTACATCCCAGTAAGCTGCCACCTGACACTAGTCGCTGATGGGACACTCCATCTGTAGTTAAGTGGGGGGAGCAGGGAGAAAGGGGAAGCAAAGGAGTTCGTGGGGATGACAGAAGTGTTTCACACGGCTCCCTCTTTCTGCTAGCACAGCTCTGGTTAAAAGGCTTCGGATATATGAACCAGGGCCTGTCATCTGGGCTCTCCTGCTTACAGGGAATTGGAGACGTAGGGATATCTCACTCAGCAGGAGCCCAGAGGTGAGGTCTCAGATGATTTTTTTCTGTGTGGAGATGGCAGTTTACCGTTCAAGCACAGATTTATTTGTTGGGATGATTTTCTAAGCATCATCAAGTTTACCCCCCCCCGCTCTTTGTATGTGTGTGTGTGCAGTGTGTGTTTACAGTACGAATCATCTTGTTATGTTTAGAAAGTGCATTTTTACCATATATATATATATATATATATATATACACTGAACTGTCTCTGGTTCTGCCTGTCAAACTAAACCAAGCAGCACAGCAGTGATGTTAGCAGATTATGCCCCTAAGCAATGGCTAGCCATTCACATTTGAGTTATCATGGATAAGGTTCTGATGTGGGAAGGGGACACTGATCCAAGACCAGTGCTGACTGCCTAAGGCTACATTTCTCTTGAGTCACGCCAACTGGCAGCTACAGAAGAGAACAAAAGATGATACAATAAAAATCTTTCTACTCTTAAGAGGGGAGAAAAACATGGCAAATCTTGCTGCCTCTGCCTCCACCTCAGTGCTTTCAGAGCAAACATGTTTAGTGTTTTCAAAAGGACAGCTGCCTTACAGAGTAGTTCTATAGCACAACAGGCTTAAGTATTGTTGTCTTGTTACACATTTGAGGTGATTTTGGACATATCATTTGGCTAACAGATGTAGGATTTTCAACCTATTTTATATTATATTATATGACCCAAACGGTTAGGACAGCCAAGGACACCAATGGACTGATTGACCCAGAGCACTGACATGCACTGAGCAGCATTTCCTGATTGGTGAGTCAATAAGTGAATCAGGAAGGGACTCTGCAAGGACAATTAGTGGTGATTTATTAATGTGATTCACACACTTCATGAGACAGTGCTCCATTCCTTCTAGGTTGATAGCCCAATGTGAAAGGAAGGATAGGCTTTTTATTTTGCCAGCGCCCTCAAGTCACAGAAAAGAGATGACCGTGTCTGATATCTGATCCCACATAATTTGCCATTAACCAGACTGCATATTTTTTTAATATTTTTTGATAATCCTACATTGTGTCTACTTCTGTGAAATTACACTAGTTGCATACATTAAATCAATACCAACAGTTCAAATGTACTACACTGTACTTTGCCTCAGCTTTAAACCAAATTCAGGTGCTTTAAACCAAACTCAGAGCTCTGAAAGTCTCCCCGTCAGAGCTCTTTTCAATAGAGGCTATTTCAATCCTATCAGAGAATTGCTTAGTTTGAGTTCTTGTTGCCCTATTTGTACATGCCCATCTAACACATTTGGATCATTGTAAGTTGTGTGAAAGTACGTTTTTGGTTTCCCATTGGTTCTGGGAAAGAAACCATAAGTTTCCCGACTGGTAAAACTCTACAAACGTTTTTATACGGAGCTAGCATGCCATGTTAGTTTTTTTACTCATACAAAGCTGTTCATATCAGTCTATTCAAATAGACCTCATTTTAGAAAGGAAACAAGCACTCATTAAGATCAGGTGTACACAATTAGTGGGCTAACACACCTGAACACACTTGACAAGATAGGATAGAGAGAGTTTTGTTAACACTGTTTTTAATAACATTCTTTAAACGTTCTTTAAATGTTACACGTTTTTTTCTGGAAAGTTTTAATGTTCTGAAAATGGAATGTATGTTTAAATTAATAATCTTAGAATGTTCTCTGAACGTTATTAAAGTTGTAGTTTTTGATTCATCCACGCTGCCCTCAAACCAATGCACTGTTTTTATTTTTGGCTGTTCCAACTTGTCAATTTCAAATGATTTTCTAACAAGTTTTTCATTTCTAAAGAACATTTTGAATTGCGGTGTGTTCAGCCTCCTCATTAATTCACATAAAAGTAGGACTTTTTACATTTGCGGACAATTTTTTTGGGGGGGTAGGGGGGGATTTCTGATCCGGACAAAATTCCCCAAGCACTTCCCAATTGTTTGTGCAGTTCAAGTCTGCAGACATTTGCGCATCTCCCGTCAGAGCAAGATCTGCACACACGTGTTCACATTTTCCGTCTTATTTATTTATTTATATTTTATTTCACCTTTATTTAACCAGGTAGGCAAGTTGAGAACACGTTCACATTTACAATTGCGACCTGGCCAAGATAAAGCAAAGCAGTTCGACACATACAACGACACAGAGTTGCACATGGAGTAAAACAAACATACAGTCAATAATACAGTATAAACAAGTCTATATACGATGTGAGCAAATGAGGTGAGATAAGGGAGGTAAAGGCAAAAAAGGCCATGGTGGCAAAGTAAATACAATATAGCAATTAAAACACTGGAATGGTAGATTTGCAGTGGAAGAATGTGCAAAGTAGAAATAAAAATAATGGGGTGCAAAGGAGCAAAATAAATAAATAAAATAAATACAGTAGGGAAAGAGGTAGTTGTTTGGGCTAAATTATAGGTGGGCTATGTACAGGTGCAGTAATCTGTGAGCTGCTCTGACAGTTGGTGCTTAAAGCTAGTGAGGGAGATAAGTGTATCCAGTTTTAGAGATTTTTGTAGTTCGTTCCTGTCATTGGCAGCAGAGAACTGGAAGGAGAGGCGGCCAAAGAAAGAATTGGTTTTGGGGGTGACCAGAGAGATATACCTGCTGGAGCGCGTGCTACAGGTGGGTGATGCTATGGTGACCAGCGAGCTGAGATAAGGGGGGACTTTACCTAGCAGGGTCTTGAAGATGACATGGAGCCAGTGGGTTTGGCGACGAGTATGAAGCGAGGGCCAGCCAACGAGAGCGTACAGGTCGCAATCGTGGGTAGTATATTTGGTGACAAAACGGATGGCACTGTGATAGACTGCATCCAATTTGTTGAGTAGGGTATTGGAGGCTATTTTGTAAATTACATCGCCAAAGTCGAGGATTGGTAGGATGGTCAGTTTTACAAGAGTATGTTTGGCAGCATGAGTGAAGGATGCTTTGTTGCGAAATAGGAAGCCAATTCTAGATTTAACTTTGGATTGGAGATGTTTCATGTGGTTCTGGAAGGAGAATTTACAGTCTAACCAGACACCTAGGTATTTGTAGTTGTCCACGTATTCTAAGTCAGAGCCGTCCAGAGTAGTGATGTTGGACAGGCGGGCAGTTGCAGGCAGCGATCGGTTGAAGAGCATGCATTTAGTTTTACTTGTATTTAAGAGCAATTGGAGGCCATGGAAGGAGAGTTGTATTGCATTGAAGCTTGCCTGGAGGGTTGTTAACACAGTGTCCAAAGAAGGGCCAGAAGTATACAGAATGGTGTTGTCTGCGTAGAGGTGGATCAGAGACTCACCGGCAGCAAGAGCGACATCATTGATGTATACAGAGAAGAGAGTCGGTCTAAGAATTGAACCCTGTGGCACCCCCATAGAGACTGCCAGAGGTCCGGACAGCAGACCCTCCGATTTGACACACTGAACTCTATCAGAGAAGTAGTTGGTGAACCAGGCGAGGCAATCATTTGAGAAACCAAGGCTGTTGAGTCTGCCGATGAGGATGTGGTGATTGACAGAGTCGAAAGCCTTGGCCAGATCAATGAATACGGCTGCACAGTAATGTTTCTTATCGATGGCAGTTAAGATATCATTTAGGTCCTTGAGCGTGGCTGAGGTGCACCCATGACCCTCTCGGAAACCAGATTGCATAGCAGAGTAGGTATGGTGAGATTCGAAATGGTCGGTAATCTGTTTGTTGACTTGGCTTTCGAAGACCTTAGAATGGCAGGGTAGGATAGATATAGGTCTGTAGCAGTTTGGGTCAAGAGTGTCCCCCCTTTGAAGAGGGGGATGACCGCAGCTGCTTTCCAATCTTTGGGAATCTCAGACGACACGAAAGAGAGGTTGAACAGGCTTTATTGTTTTATTGCTATATCCTGATACTATAATCTAATTACTAATAATTCCTCTTTATTCTGTACTTTCAGAAACCAAACACACAAACAGCATTTGACAATATCATAACTGGAGCTGGACATCTTTGGAGCTGAAGATTGAGACCAGTTTTTGTGTGCTAGCGTACACTCCTTAACAGTTTTACTGGATGAAAACACAGCAAGAAAACACATAGGCCAATATGTAATAGTTGTCTATTTTATTGCAGTATTGGTGGTACATTTGCAAATACTGTACCAAATCATATGTGAAGAATGCAACAAAGATGCAAAATCATCTGGCAGAGTGCATAAAGTTCCCTCAGCGCTCACAACAAGCAACCTCTGACAAAAGTCTCTCTACTTCTATTTGAGGTGAAAATGATGAAGACGACAACTTATCGATAGCAACAGCTCATAGTCTTCCTAGACTCAGAAGTTTTTTTGACTCAATGGAGGAACGTAGTCAGAGAAATACTGATGAATGTCTTGCTCGAGCTGTGTATGCAACTGGTTCACCTCTGATGCTCACAGGCAATGTGTATTGTTAGAGATTTCTGAATGTTCTTCGCCCAGCATACACTCCTCCAACCAGACATGTTTTATCTACTCATTTGCTGGATGCAGAGTTCCACAGAGCTCAAGTGAAGGTCAAGCAAATTACAGAGAAAGCAGACTGCATTGCAATCATCTCTGATGAGTGGTTGAATGTTCGTGGGCAAGGAATAATTAACTACATCTCCACCCCTCAACCAGTATTCTACAAGAGCACAGACACAAGGGACAACAGACACACCGGTCTCTACATTGCAGTTGAGCTGAAGGCAGTCATCAATGACCTTGGACCACAGAAGGTATTTGCACTGGTGACAGACAATGCTGCGAACATGAAGGCTGCTTGGTTTAAAGTGGAGGAGTCCTACCCTCACATCACACCCATTCTCTGTGCTGCTCATGCATTGAATCTGCTCCTCAAGGACATGGCACTGAAAACAATGGATACAATCTACAAGAGAGCCAAGGAAATGGTTAGGTATGTGAAGGGTCATCAGGCGATAGCAGCAATCTACCTCACCAAGCAAAGTGAGAAGAATAAGAGCAACACATTGAAGCTGCCGAGCAACACCCATTGGGGTGGTGTTGTCATCATTTTGACAGTCTCCTGGAGGGGAAGGAGTCTCTCCAAGAAATAGCTATATCAAAGTCTACCGATATGGACAGCCCCATCAAGAGGATCCTCCTGGATGAAGTATTTTGGGAGAGAGTGGTAAGCAGCCTGAAACCTATAGCAGTAGCCATTGCACCGATTGAGGGAGACAATGCCATCCTGTCTGATGTTCAGACAGCTTGCAGATGTAAGAGAAGAAATCCGTGCTGCCCTGCCCAATTCACTGTTGCTCCATGCTGAGGAAACTGCAGTTCTGAAATGCATCAAAAGCGTGAAGACTTCTGCCTGAAGCCCATACACGCCACAGCGTACATGTTGGACCCCAAGTATGCTGGCAAGAGCATCCTGTCTGGTGCAGAGATCAACAAGGCCTATGGTGTCATCACTACCGTGTCTCGCCACCTTGGCCAGGATGAGGGCAAGGTTCTTGGCAGTCTGGCGAAGTGCACATCTAAGCGTTGGCAGTCGTGCCAACATATCTCATCAGCCACCTGGTGGAAGGGACTTTGTGGCTCTTTCCCCTGTTGCCTCCATCATCCTCCAAATCTCACTAACATCAGCCGCCTCAGAGCGCAACTGGTCCTTGTATTGAGAACACACACACCAAAGCACGCAACAGGCTGACCAATACAAGGGTTGAGAAATTGATGGCTTTTTGAGCCTGATAACGAGACATCCTCAACAAGGTTGGAAAGTGACAGTGAAGATGAGGCCTCAGAGTCTGATGTTCAAGAGGTGGACATTGAGCAGGTCCAGGGAGAAGACATGGAAGCCTGAGAGGAATACAACCAAAGCTTTAGTTTCTTGATTTTCATTTCACAGATGTATGTTGAAACAGTTTTTGGGAGATGTGATAGTGATCATTGGGGATCATTCAATATTCCCTTTCTTTTGTTGTTCAGTGAAATCATCCCATGTGAAGAGTCAACTCATTTAATTAAAGTTAAATAACTAAATAGATTTTTTTATTTCTATTGGAAGGATTGAATTAATAATTTGCAATTATGTCTACTTATGATAACGTAAAAGGTTTATGTTTCTGTCTCCATATGATATGGTAAATATATCCAATGCAAAAAACATCTACATTTAATTCAATCATTTTAATTAATTTGCATATATTCCCATTAATTCCCATATATTCCCGTTAATTCCCATATATTTCCGTTAAATCCCACGGAAGGTTTCCACCTCAAAATGTGCAACCCTCGTTGTCACCCATTTAGCGAGTTTCCCTCTCACTCCTGGCTCTCTCTTCTCCTGTAGCTCCAAGGCATAGCGATTGGTCTCCTCTACTATGTATTCCACCAGCTCCTCTGTCAGAAACAACTCGAAGCACTCTGCCTGAGATGGAAATGGCAAGAGGCTTTGCACTCCAGACTGGGACTCATCAAAGCAAACAGCAGGGCCAGGAGGGGTGAAATGGCTGGCAGCCTTCCAGCTACCACAGAACTCCTGTACTTCATCCATTGTCGGTCTGCCTCCATCACCACCAGCATGTTCAAAGGGATCTGGGACTTCGTCAGTGGACAAGGGGTCCTCAGATTCAGGGTTCTTAATGGCTACAGGGTTTGGGGGCAGCTCCTCACTGTCACTGTCAGAATCTGATTCCTGACTTTCATACTCAGACTCATTGTCAGAATTTTAAAAAATCTCCAGAATTTCCGCATTCATGAGTCATCTCCTTTTAAAAGACATTGCTAATGCTACAGCTTAGCTCACTAATTACATACATAAACAACAACACTGAATGGCTCAGAGTGGGAGTGAGAGGTTATGTGATTGTCTGCCTGCACGCGACACTTGTATCAATAAATCACTATCAGAAAATGTTTTGTGTGGTAATTACTTATTTATTTACTGTTTTATTCACATGTTTTCAAGTACTGGTGACAAAACATGCATTCAACTTCTTGCATAGATTGTAATACTTTTTTGAAGTTTGTACTGATTATGATGAGCTAAGCTAATTCCAGCTGTGTGTGGAGCCATGTTTGTTGACATACAGCGCATTCTGGGTTTCACGTAATCGTCTGTGGGACCAAAGATGTTATAACAAAATGAGGTGAGTAAAGGTTCACTCCTTTTTCGAGAACTTCCAGAAGTGAATGGTGGGATGTGAACGATGGTAGACGACACACCCCCTTCAACATGCAAACTATAAACAGACCAAACTCATCTCGTCTCCTCTTATCTTTGGTGTTTGTGAGAAGAAAAAAAACATGACGGCGTGCAGAAACTACCCATCGGCGGTCTACTTTTGATTTCTAGAAAGTGTTTTACTCAATTATTTTGATCAATGGTGAGCTCACACGTGATGTGATTAATTATAAATAGTAATTGCTATTCGCTAATTCATATTGTAGTTTCTGTCAGCCGAGAGTTATACAAATTCGACCGCTTGAGTTATATCAATCTCTCCTGTTAGTGCTAGGACAAATGTAGCCTACATTATCCGGTGTGGATGATTGTGTTATCCTGTAGCTACTTCTGTGAATCTCTGAACATTGCATCCAAAAATAAACTGGTCACATTCTGGACATAACTTGGTAAGGACTGTGTTTGTGCAAAATGTTTCTGAAAAAAACAGTGTGGCCAGCTCAAATGCTGATTGTTGCATCATACCGAAACTGGACGTTCTAAATAAGCGTTCTGATCGTATGCTACAAGGATCACTGTATAATGATCACAAACGTGTGTTGGCACGTGTGAAAAGGTTCAAGGTTTTCTTAACATTCTCTGAACTATTTGATAAATAGAACCATGAGGAAACCCGTAAGAAACATTATAATCAAGTATTGAAATTCCCACAGAATAATATTGCTTCTTAATGTTCTCTGAGCTAATTGAGAATATTCCCAACGTCAAACCAGTTGAAGATTTAGAACATTAGCAAAATTGAAATTAAATCATGTTTGCACTTTTAGGAAACGTTCTATGAAAGAAAATAACATTTTTTTTTGTCAAGTTCCTTAAATGTGATAATGTTCCGATGCCAAGCAACTACCCTGCACCATTCCCAGAAAGTTGTGGGAATGGTGCTCAGACCATTATGTGCTAGCTGGGAGATCTATCCTATATGTATTCAATCTCCTGGTCATCTAAGCAAGATGTGCTGTAGTCAGCACTGTCCCTGTCCAAAGGCTGCCTCGGCTTGCTGATAAACTGGGGAAATGCCTGATCAGATTTATTTACCAATCAGAAATGGAGGGAGGCAGAGAGTGAGAGAAAGAGCAAGAGAGAAAGAAGGCGTGAGAGAGTAGGCCCACAGGGACAAATAGTGTTAATGCAGAGAGGGCAAGAAACTTAAAAGGCCGGAGAGGTCTTTCTATGCGTGTTTTCTCAAAGGGGTGGGGGTATACCCACAGTAGGAGGAGTATCTAATGTTCCTCAGGTAAAGTGAAACTGACAGCCTCTAACGAGACACAGATTAATTAGTGTGCTTTTCACAGTGCAGCCGAGGAGGCAGCCACATTAAACATGAGTAGGAGATCTTAATCAGCAACCTTGACAATGTCAAATGAACACAAGTTTACTGCAATGGGGAAGGATCACAAGCGGTGCACATGAGAGGACTGAGCTTGGGTCAGGAGGTCAACAACACATTGTTCTGTTACACTGGGATGAGCACATATGGAACGCCTGCCTGTATCTTTAAAGGAAAATACCACTCCAAAACAATCATTTGGTATCTGTTTCATTATTCCACTGTTGATAAAGTCCCAAAATGATTTGGTTGTCAGCAACCAAGTTTCCAAGATATAGAACTAATGAAACCAATGCTAAAATATAGTTTTGGAGTGGTATTTTCCTTTCAAGCTTACATAGCCTAGATCTGTAAAGACATGTGCTTTTGTTCCTTTATCAAAAAGATTTGTGTTTGAGTGGTGTCTGCAGTAATTACACAACAAGAGTCATACACATCAAGACAAGGGCATCTAGGAACTTTGCTGATGTTGAGAGGTAGAAGGGAGGGGAGGGTGGTAGAGGGTGGCGGGGGTGACATGACTGGAGGCTAGCCATCTGTCACATGGGCTTTTGTCTACCCTATCCTCTATTTGACATGGTCATAACTCTAAAGGTCATTACTCGAATGGGCGCCCATTTTCTAGTCCCATTTGAACTATAATGATCCTGTCAGTCTGAGGAAGTTTGTTTAAAATATGATGGTACAACAGGGATAGAGATGAACGCTTCCTCTCCCTGACGGCACGGAGACATAAGGGATACATCCTCATTCTACTATCTGTGGCTTTTCTTCAAAGGGGAGCCGCACAATCTGCAATCAGTCCACATCCAATCTGCCACCACTATCCATTTCTCTGGCTTGGTGTGGAGTACGAGTACAGAGGAAAATATTCAACCTTAGAATGACCTTAATGGAAAGAGGAGACTGAGGCCTTTTTATCATCATCCCCAGTTCACAAGGCCACCAACGGGATACAAACGCTAATTCCCATAGAAATCGAAGATAAACAACACTCCCACCTGTATATCCAGTCAAAACAAACCACCAGAGTCCCTATACGCCAGACAGACAACATTTAGGGCCAATACACAACACAAAAGCCCATTCTAAACACACAGCTGAGTTCCATAGAATCAATGGGTTTCCAAAACACTGTGTCAAAACAAAAGCAGTAATATCAACATCAGGGCCTTGAGAGCAGCGCTTAATCACACAGGCATATAAAACTCGTACATTTTGCACTGTGCTAAAACACCTGGTCCAAAGACACTTTGCCCTCGGTCTCCTCGGAGATTGAGTCAGTTTATTCTATCGCAGGCAGGGTTCTGCTTCCCCAAAGTTGCCAGGCAGGGAAAAACCTGATAATATGTATGTTTTCTCGGGAGCACAGGGGCCACCAAGAAAAATCTATAGTCTCCCGCAGTCACATTCTCAGAGCTGCTGAGAGGAGAGACCATTCAACACAGCACTAGGCATCAGAGGCCAGATATAATCACATCTGACACCTGGGTGTGCACGTGGATGTGTGTGTGTTTAGCGTAAATGAGAGTAAGTGTGGTGTATATTATAGTGTGTGTGTGTACTGTTTGTGTCTGTGTGTGTGTGAATGCATACCAGTGGTTGCTGACATGTGTCAGAATAGACTCTGGTCACGACCGATCTCGTCCTCAGTCACAACAGCTTTTCAGCAAACAGACACAAAAGACACTTGGGAGAAAATGATTCACTGTTTAAAAAAAAACAAATACCTTATTTACATAAGTATTCAGACACTTTGCTATGAGACTCAAAATTGAGCTCAGGTGCATCCTGTTTCCATTGATCATCCATGAGATGTTTCTACAACTTGATTGGAGTCCACCTGTGGTACATTCAATTGATTGGTCATGATTTGGAACGGCACATACCTGTTTATATAAGGTCTCACAGTTGACAGTGCATGTCAGAGCAAAAACCAAGCCATGGGGTCAAGTAATTGTCCATAGAGCTCAGAGACAGGATTGTGTCAAGACACAGATCTGGGGAATGATACCAAAACATTTCTGCAGCATTGAAGGTCCCCAAGAACACAGTGGCCTCCATCATTCTTAAATTGAAGACGTTTGGAACCGCCAAGACTATTCCTAGAGCTGGCTGCCCGGTCAAACTGAACAATTGGGTGAGAAGGGCCTTGGTCAGGCAGTCGACCAAGAACCTGATGGTCACTCTGACAGAGCTCTGTGGAGATGTGAGAACCTTCCAGAAGGGCAACCATCTCTGTAGAACTCCATCAATCAGTCCTTTATGTTAGAGTGGCCAGATAGAAGCCACTCCTCAGTGAAAAGGCACATGACAGCCCGCTTGGAGTTTGCCAAAAGGTACCTAAAGAACTCTCAGACCATAAGAAACAAAATTCTCTGGTCTGATGAAACCAAGATTGAACTCTTTGGCCTGAATGCCAAGCGTCACGTCTTGAGGAAACCTGGCACCATCCCCACGGTGAAGCATGCTGGTGGCAACATCATGCTGTGGGGATGTTTTTCAGCAGCAGTGACTGGGAGATTAGTCAGGATCGAGGGAAAGATGAAAGGAGCAAAGTACAGAGAGATCCTTGATGAAAACCTGCTTCAGAGCGAGTGCTCAGGACCTCAGACTGGAGTGAAGGATGGCCTTCCAACAGAACAACGACCCTGAGCACACAGCCAAGGCAACGCAGGAGTGGCTTCAGGACAAGTCTCTGAATGTCCTTGAGTGGCCCAGCCAGAGCTCCCCATCCAACCTGACAGAGCTTGAGAGGATCTGCAGGTGTCCCAAGCTTGTACCGTCATACCCAAGAAGACTCGAGGCTGTAATCGCTACCAAAGGTGCTTCAACAAAGTACTAAATAAAGGGTCTGAATACGTCATATGTTTTAATTCATTTGCAAAAATGTTGAAAAACCTCTTTTTGCTTTGTCAGTATGGGGTATTGTGTGTAGATTGATGAGGGGGAAAAGGCTAGGAGAGGAAGTGAGCCTGGATGGTGCCACATTGTGTGGTGAGGTTGACGGTGAGGAGGGCCCCATGGAGGAGGGCTGGGGAATTACCATAAACACACCGGCAGCCAATGAGCCAGCTGCACTGCGCCAAGGTCACCCTGCCTGCCTCCTCAATGCACAATCACACTACCCCACCGCCAAGAGACTACATCAGAGGGGCTTACAGCCACAGAACCGTACACAAGGCAGGGGCTTTATGCAACACCAGGATCTATACACAATACAGGGCTCCGTGGCTAATATTAAAGGGTTACATGCACTCAAACAGAACTTAGTTCATACAGGCTATACTGCTAATGTACTGTGTAGTGTTAGTGACAACTGAGCCCACACAACACCATTAATGCATTCAAAGAACCAAAAGAACAAGAAGTATAATGAAGCAAGTGACTCAACTGGCTGAAGCAAAGCCAAATTGACAAGTACATAAGCTAGAAGAGTGGTTCATGTTTCCTCCATCTCTCACTCTCTATCTATCTTTCTCTCTTCCTCCCTCAGGGCCACAGTGAATAATAAATATCCTTCCACCAGGAGTCAGAGCTTGAGTTAGGGTCAGGGTGTTAGAGTCACCTCTCCCTGGCACCTGAGGTGATTTATCTAGCCTTGTGTTCTCTGCACCCTCTTCTGTCCTCCTCTGACCCCCCTTCTACTTTCCTCTGCTCTCATTCTCCCTTTCCCTATAGGCTGGCTCAAAGTTGTTCTACATTGCACAGCTTAAAATTCCCATGTCTTAAAATTCCCATGTCTTAAAATTCCCATTCGAGAAATACAATGTGGACTCCTTAATACAGATTTATTGGGTCTCGGCGACCTGATGAAACTGAGACAAATGTGAAAAGACTTGCCTACCTACAGCATTCCCTTGACTTGTATTGCAGTGAAACACTCACACCTCCTGGGCTTACAAAACAAGTGATCATTTTTTATCCAAAAAAATACAAGGCAATTAAAAAAAATATTATAGCCATTTCACCAAAACCGAGGAACAGAGATAACAACAAATTGATTTAAGCCCAGTCTCAGGTCTGAATCATTCTTACAGGCTTTATTTTTTATCACATTGACAACTTGATGACCAACTGAATGCTCCTGAATCGATCCCATTAAGAGAGATCTCAATGATGGACTGACACCATTATCAGAATTGAGAATCAGCATCAGCGCAAAGCCATCCATATTTCTTATTCTTGTTTGAATGAATGTCTTGATATGGGAGCAACAGTATGGATTTTTTCACATATCTTCACAGGTTTTGGGGGTTTACAGTGGGATACAGTAGCAGTACACAATGACTGAAACTGGCTAGGGTCCCGATAAACCTAGAGGATCAACTGCTTTTCAGTCAACACCCACGCACTAATGCAAGTATAAGCATATCTACACTTGCAAATACTAGGCCATGTCCAGTAACCGACTATTACATTAATGAATTCATGAACACTGAAAATCAGCACCACTCCATCCTCCACATTATGTCACGAAGAACTGATGGTATAGTTACTCAAAAACCAGAAAATAACTACTATGCATAGGTCGGAGATGTCTACTGTGTATAATCTAATCCTTTTAACTCTTGTACCGCCCTGTAACACACACGCACGCACGCACACACACACTACCTGCTGAAGGTCTTCCTGAGGATGAAATCTCGAAGCACAACTAAACCCGGTGAGCTCTACTGTTTTACAAGAACAAACAAATGCTGACATGATTGAACAGAACATGAATATTAACATGAGATAGACAAAGGCTACAAAATGGAAAGAGAAATAAAAAAGTTATGCCAAGTCATCTGTATCCCTGGGCAATTTTTATTAAACTGGTACAACCATCCAGAAGTCTTGCGAGATTACATTCTGTTTTGCTAGAACAACGGTAAGTCTAGCGCAGCGGTAATCAGTCTGGTAATGCAAGGTTTACGTCGTCCACAAACAATCAGACAGGAGATTTCTGGGAAACAGACACGGTTGTTCTCACCGAGCTATGCAGTAACTTTACAAAGACAGACATATATACATACATTCGGACATACACCCCCCTCCCTCCCACACACACACACACACACACACACACACACACACACACACACACACACACACACACACACACACACACACACACACACACACACACACTTGGAATAAACCATATAAAGCACAGTAGAGAATTTATTGTTACGATTGCTCACAATATGTTAATGGAGGTTGCTACTCGGTCTTAACTCAAACAGACAATTAATTCCAACAGCATAAAGCTATAAACGTTGCTATATGGCGTTTGGCATTAAATGAGCCACACTAAAACTCCAGTGGAAGAGTCAGCACCACTTGCTCACTTACTTGACCCCCCTCTTTTCCTCTGTTTGATGTCTGCCTGTTCTTTTCATGTAAAACTGTTAGCTGAAGGCAGGAGGGCTCGGGGATCCAGGTCTTTATTACTCTCCCACTGTGCCTAGAGCCAGGGCGTTTGGCCCCACTGACCTCGCACCTGGACGTGAATCCTCGGTCTCTCATAACTCCCTTTATTATGTGTGCCTCATCATTAGCTGCCCTAAAACCCTGCCTGAACCTGTGAGTTTGACCCCCGGCTGTGCCTGTAGACCCCAAGCTCCCCTGGCGCCGATCTACCTGCTTGAAAACAGACCTTCCACTGCTTTTCCTCCTACTTCAGTTTTGTCTGCACTTAGGCTAATACCCGAAGAGAGGAGGCCTAAAATCCTCTGCTTCACTGGCTCACTTTTTTTTTTTTTTTTCCGCCTTTCTCCGATTATTTTTCAAATTTACTTTATTTCACCTTTATTTTACCAGGTAGGCTAGTTAAGAACTCATTTATAACTGCGACCTGGCCCAGGTCTGTCATAATCACAAAAATAAATAAAAGCATGAGCATGTACTGTGTGTGTTTGTGTGGGCATGCGTGCACGTGCAGGTGTGTGTACATTTCAGGGAGCACGAGGAGTTGAATGACATTTACACCATCTTATGCTCAGAGGGAAATAAGGGTAGTGAAAGAATCAATGTTTTTAGTAGACAATAGAAAAACAGTACAAAATGAATGAATATCGCTCAATTGGAATTAGGCTTCAGCTTCTGATACAAGTACAAGTCAGAGAGAAAATGATTTACAAGTGATTTGTTTCTCAAACTAGACACTCTAATGTACTTGTCCTCTTGCTCAGTTGTGCACCGGTGCCTCCCACTCCTCTTTCTATTCTGGTTAGAGCCAGTTTGCTTTGTTCTGTGAAGGGAGTAGTACACAGCGTTGAACGAGATCTTCAGTTTCTTGGCAATTTCTCGCATGGAATAGCCTTAATTTCTCAGAACAAGAATAGACTGATGAGTTCCAGAACAAAGTTATTTGATTCTGGACATTTTGAGCCTGTAATCGAACCCACAAATGATGATGCTCCAGATACTCAACTAGTCTAAAGAAGGCCAGTTTTATTGCTTGTTTAATCAGAACAACAGTTTTCAGCTGTGCTAACAATTGCAATTTTTTATTTTTTATGATCATTTATCCTTTTAAAATGATAAACTTGGATTAGCTAACACAATGTGCCATTGGACACAGGATGGATGGTTGCTGACAATGGGCCTCTGTACACCTACGTAGGTATTCCATAAGAAATCAGCCATTTCCAGCTACAATAGTCTTTTTCAACATTAACCATGTCTACACTGTATTTCTGATCAATTTGATGTTATTTTAAATGGACAAAAAATGTGCTTTTCTTTCAAAAACAAGGACACTTCTAAGAGACCCCAAACTTTTGAACGGTAGTGTACATTTTATGGCCAACGTACCAGCCATGTGGAACAGACTAACACACCAAGGAACTAAAATATTACTACACCAACAGATTCATATACTAAAACACCAAAGTACCAAGATACAGTACTATCAGCACTAAAATACAGGGTTACTAACACAATTAACACCGATACTATCACATCAACCAACATTGCTAACACACTGACACTCACCTGCCAAAACACCGGCCATGTACAGCAGACTGATGCGTAGGATGCCGTGGACCATCTCCAAGGGAACTCCGATCATCAGCTGGAGCAGAGCGTTGAACCCCAGCTGCTCCAACCTGAGAGACGCAGTGAACAGTAGGATGATTCTGGTCTCAATAACAGATTAATTATGCATATAATTTTAATCAGCTCCTTTAGTCTAGACACTTCATCAATGTTAACTACAGTAGTCATCTATCACCATCAATCCTATCTAATGCATTATCGGTCAATGCCTTCCAGTATCAATTAATGTTGCTTCACACTGAGTGTGTGTGTGTGTGTGTGTGTGCGTGCGCGTGTATAGGTGCACGTGTGTATGTGAATCAGGTGGGGTGGTCTCTTACCCAACGTGCATGAACATGTAGGTGAAGAAGCGCCAGACCTGGTGGCGGTGTCTGGGGTGGTACACCAGGGGGCTCTTCATGAAGTCTGGCTGGTACGTCTGCAGTACCCACTTATTCAGCATGATGCCATAACACATGAACACGATGATCTGACGGGAGAGACGACACACGCTGGTTCACACCCACGTCTCTTCATTCAGACATTCATTGATATCATATAATACAGATTTCTGTTATGAGAGCCAATAAATTGCAGTGCCAAAACATATTGTGATTTTGCTAATAAATGCCATGAATGTTGTCTTTTTTCGAACGCCGTATGCCTTGCGTCGGTTGGTGACTTCCATTGGCACCAACAAGAGATGCAAATACAGAGAGACACAGAGCTGGACCGATTCCACTTGCTCCTTTCATAAATCATTATCTCCATGAATTTTAATGAAAGGAAATAGTAATTATCATAGCCTCATTGTCATTTCAGACCATTCACCACCATTGTGAAACATTTAGATATAAACGCAGTGTTGGTCCCATGTTTCATGAGCTGAAGTAAAAGATTCCAGAAATGTTCCATACGCAAAAAAGCTTATTTCTCTCAAATTTTGTGCACAAATTTGTTTAGATCCCTGTCAGTGAGAATTTCTCCCTTGCCAAGATTTTAGATTTTTGTTGTTGTTGTTGAATTTAACCTTTATTTAACTAGGCAAGTTAGTTAGGAACAAATTCTTATTTACAATGACGGCCTACCCTGGCCCAACCTGGACGATGCTGGGCCAGTTGTACGCCACCCTATGGGACTCCCAATCACCGCCGGATGTGATACAGCCTGCGCCACTAGGGAGCCCTAATCATCCACCTGACAGGTGTGGCATAAACCGCCTCCAACATCGTTTTAGAGAATTTGTTAGTACGTCCAATGACGTTGGAGGCGGCTTATGGTAGAGAAATTATCATAAAATTCTCTAGCAACAGCTCTGGTGGATATTCCTGCAGTCAGCATGCAAATTGCACGCTCCCTCAAAACTGGGGACATCTGGGGTATTGTGTTGTGACAAAACTGCACATTTTAGAGTGGCCTTTTATTGCCCCTAGCACAAGGTGCACCTGTGTAATTATGATGTTGTTTAATCAGTTTCTTGATACGCCACACCTGTCAAGTGGATGGATTATCTTGGCAAAGGAGAAATGCACACTAACAGGGATGTAAACTAATTTGCGCACAAAATGAGAGAAATAAGCTTTTTCTGCATTTGGAAAATCTTTTATTTCAGTTCATGAAACATGAGCCCAAGACTTTACATGTTGCATTTATATTTTTGTCAAGTATATTTCAATTGACTGATTTCCTAATATGAACTGTAACTCAGTAAATTATTTTAAATTGTTGCATGTTGCATTTATATTTTAGTTCAGTGTAAGAGCACTTCATTCACTTTCTTCAGAATGGCAGTGAGTTAGAACAGAAAGTGCTGTTGCTTCGCTGAGGAGCAGCAGGTTTTATAGCATTGCCTGTTCAAGCCAAGGCCTCTGGGGCTAAAGCTGTCTGGTGGTTATTTTCTTTCCTCTCACTAAATTGTTCCAATAATGTCAATGACTTGGCCAGAGACTAGTCCACTGGCTTGGTTTCCCAGTTCTACATTCAATCATGAAATTCAATCATGAAAGCCAATACAGTGTTGCCTTCGAGGACAGGCATCGATTGCACCTCCTTAACCATTGTTTACCAAATAGTTGGTCAGTGCCCACATATGACAAAGCTAAAGACTTTTTATGCCGTAAACATCGTTCTGCTTATTTGAAGGGTCTTCTTTCTCTCTTCCCTCTCACCTGGACAATGGTAATGATGGCCATGAATATGGGCGGGGGACAAAGGCGGTTCTGGTGGAAGTACCAGCGCCGGTCTGTCTCGCAGGGCAGGATCTCATAGGCCACGTAGCGCACAAAGCGCTTGTACACACCAAGGCCCGTCTCATCCAATAGGATCTCTCGCTGCAGCGTACGGCGGCCATTGGCGATGGCCCGTCGGAAACTGCTGGAACGCTTGCTGCTCATCTGAAGAGAAGGGCGGGAGATGGATGACGTATAGAAAAAGAAAGGAGAAAGAGAAAGAATGAGAACAAAGTTAGTATTCCTTTGACTGACAGAGTGAAGAAATATATCACTTTATAGATGAACTGGCATGCTAAATGCCTGCAACTGCTTTTAGAAGTTGACTTTTCAACTGCACTCAACTTAAAACAAAGGGCGGGGGGGCATGCGGTGGGGAGACCGGTGAAAGCCTTCTGTTATCATTGAGACTCCAGGTTTGCTTAGTGAGCAGGAACGGCACAGGCGGGGGCTAGCATGACTTGATACATGGAATCCCTGATGTCTGCTGCTTTAGTAGGACGTCTTGATGAAACACCCTGGTGCAACCACAACTGACAAGGATAAGGGACAGATTGTACAATGAATCTGGAAGAAAATGAACTTCCTCATATGATGACAATACATCTGAAAGGTCCTACAAGGGAAGGAGATAAGAACGTCACATCTCAGCGTATATGGATCTGTGTATGCCTATGCCATAGAGAGAATGATGCTTAAATCCAAGATGATACATAGACAATATGTCAAGCCACATTCATACTGTATCTATATATACTGCAACAGTCGTCAGAGTGCCCACAGACCCCACGAAGGAGGCCGCTAAAGCAAACCAACCATATTTCATTAGGTGCTGTTGTGTGCAGGCTCATTACATCCGGACACTGGGGAGCATAATAATGAAAGTAATCGGGTGTAATATCTACATGGTGCTAATGAAAGAAACAAAACAAGGAGACAAATAAATATAGAAACAAAGAAATCACATACAAATGAGTCCTAGTCGTCTGAGGCTATTAACCTTTTTATTATATTTTTAGGAATAACAGAAATATATAGTTAGTCTGTAGGGCGGTAGTGGATTGTGGTGAAGTATAGTCGAGTGGGATGCCATGAGACACATATTAGGTAATTATGATGCCAGGGTTGAACAATGAACGAGTGTGGGCCTGTGGCACACCGATAAGCAGCGTGAAGATGAGAGGGGCCGCCGGCCCTCCCGTGGCTGCACTACCGCATACTTTAGCATGGAGATCAGGCCCAGGAAATACAATTATACTGTACATGCTTTAGGAGGGAGAGGAAAGCACATTAGGAAGGAAGGAAAGGAAAATGATATGCCCTCGTGGATCTACTAGCTCCGGGGAAGCACTACAGAGGAAGTGAATGGTTTCCACCTGTCTTTACCAATGTCTTCAAGAGACTGAATAGGAGAAAAGGAGGTTGGGGGATGTATACACAAATAAAAAATGTGAGCTTTCTTCTCTAAACGATGCCTGCGTTTCCAGTGTTTAAACCAACATTTTTTAAATCCGAAAACACCTACTGCTTTTCCTCTTAGCGATGCGTTTCTTCTCCCTCTCTGAGATTTGTGCTCCTGAACGTTCCCGGGAGACGTTTCCAATTAGACACACTTGTCATTCTGCCTTGCCTTCTCCTCTGACATGTGGGACTGCCGCTTCTAAAGTGAGCATTAAGTGGCCTTTGAAGTTTGAGACAGGGAGGCAGACAATAAGGCGTGTTAGTACGAGAGCTGACGACTTGACTGGTGAGCCCTGACAAACACAGCAGGAGCATTATAGCAGGGTGTGCTAGTATCACATCCCATTGCATCACTACTCCGTACTCAGGAGAACCTCAGACTCTGGCATCAACAAGGTCCGCAGCTAAAATTCCCCTGACAAGAAGCAAGATGATGTCTGCCAGGGACAATAATTGATATTAAAGGCTAAGGATGGAGCTGAAGATAGAATTCCCTTTAAGGGAGACCGGAATGGACCTAATTGACATCCGGTGTGTGTGTGTCCGTTTGTGTGTATTCCGAACAGCAGGATGCTCACACTCCCCTCCTTATGAACAGTGTGGGCTTACAGTACATACTGGTCTCAGCTCAGCTCCAGCCTCTGTTCTTCATGATGACTTAATTAGTTCTGGTGTTTTCTCAATAGTGTACAGTCGTGGCCAAAAGTTGAGAATGACACAAATATTAATTTTCACAATGTCTGCTGCCTCAGTTTGAATGATGGCAATTTGCATATACAGTGCCTTGCGAAAGTATTCGGCCCCTTGAACTTTGCAACCTTTTGCCACATTTCAGGCTTCAAACATAAAGATATAAAACTGTATTTTTTTGTGAAGAATCAACAACAAGTGGGACACAATCATGAAGTGGAACGACATTTATTGGATATTTCAAACTTTTTTAACAAATCAAAAACTGAAAAATTGGGCGTGCAAAATTATTCAGCCCCTTTACTTTCAGTGCAGCAAACTCTCTCCAGAAGTTCAGTGAGGATCTCTGAATGATCCAATGTTGACCTAAATGACTAATGATGATAAATACAATCCACCTGTGTGTAATCAAGTCTCCGTATAAATGCACCTGCACTGTGATAGTCTCAGAGGTCCGTTAAAAGCGCAGAGAGCATCATGAAGAACAAGGAACACACCAGGCAGGTCCGAGATACTGTTGTGAAGAAGTTTAAAGCCGGATTTGGATACAAAAAGATTTCCCAAGCTTTAAACATCCCAAGGAGCACTGTGCAAGCGATAATATTGAAATGGAAGGAGTATCAGACCACTGCAAATCTACCAAGACCTGGCCGTCCCTCTAAACTTTCAGCTCATACAAGGAGAAGACTGATCAGAGATGCAGCCAAGAGGCCCATGATCACTCTGGATGAACTGCAGAGATCTACAGCTGAGGTGGGAGACTCTGTCCATAGGACAACAATCAGTTGTATATTGCACAAATCTGGCCTTTATGGAAGAGTGGCAAGAAGAAAGCCATTTCTTAAAGATATCCATAAAAGTGTTGTTTAAAGTTTGCCACAAGCCACCTGGGAGACACACCAAACATGTGGAAGAAGGTGCTCTGGCCAGATGAAACCAAAATGTAACTTTTTGGCAACAATGCAAAATGTTATGTTTGGTGTAAAAGCAACACAGCTCATCACCCTGACCACACCATCCCCACTGTCAAACATGGTGGTGGCAGCATCATGGTTTGGGCCTGCTTTTCTTCAGCAGGGACAGGGAAGATGGTTAAAATTGATGGGAAGATGAATGGAGCCAAATACAGGACCATTCTGGAAGAAAACCTGATGGAGTCTGCAAAAGACCTGAGACTGGGACGGAGATTTGTCTTCCAACAAGACAATGATCCAAAACATAAAGCAAAATCTACAATGGAATGGTTCAAAAATAAACATATCCAGGTGTTAGAATGGGCCAAGTCAAAGTCCAGACCTGAATCCAATCGAGAATCTGTGGAAAGAACTGAAAACTGCTGTTCACAAATGCTCTCCATCCAACCTCACTGAGCTCGAGCTGTTTTGCAAGGAGGAATGGGAAAAAATGTCAGTCTCTCGATGTGCAAAACTGATAGAGACATACCCCAAGCGACTTACAGCTGTAATCGCAGCAAAAGGTGGCGCTACAAAGTATTAACTTAAGGGGGCTGAATAATTTTGCACACCCAATTTTTCAGTTTTTGATTTGTTAAAAAAGTTTGAAATATCCAATAAATGTCGTTCCACTTCATGATTGTGTCCCACTTGTTGTTGATTCTTCACAAAAAAATACAGTTTTATATCTTTATGTTTGAAGCCTGAAATGTGGCAAAAGGTCGCAAAGTTCAAGGGGGCCGAATACTTTCGCAAGGCACTGTACTCCAGAACATTATGAAGAGTGATCAGATGAATTGCAATTAATTGCCAAGTCCCTCTTTGCCATGCAAATGAACTGAATCCCTCAAAAACATTTCCACTGCATTTCAGCCCTGCCACAAAAGGACCAGCTGACATTATGTCAGTGATTCTCTCATTAACACAGGTGAGTGTGTTGACAAGGACAAGAATGGAGATCACACTGTCATTATGATTGACTTCGAATAACAGACTGGAAGCTTCAAAAGGAGGGTGGTGCTTGGAATCATTGTTCTTCCTCTGTCAACCATGGTTACCTGCAAGGAAACACGTGCCGTCATCATTGCTTTGCACAAAAAGGGCTTCACAGGCAAGGATATTGCTGCCAGTAAGATTGCAACTAAATCAACCATTTATTGGATCATCAAGAACTTCAAAGAGAGCGGTTCAATTGTTGTGAAGAAGGCTTCAGGGCGCCCAAGAAAGTCCAGCAAGCGCCAGGACCGTCTCCTAAATTTGATTCAGCTGAGGGATCGGGGCACCACCAGTACAAAGCTTGCTCAGAAATAGCAGCAGGCAGGTGTGAGTGCATCTGCACGCACAGTGAGGCGAAGACCTTTGGAGGATGGCCTGGTGTCAAGAAGGGCAGCAAAGAAGCCACTTCTCTCCAGGAAAAACATTAGGGACAGACTGATATTCCGCAAAAGGTACAGGGATTGGACTGCTGAGGACTGGGGTAAAGTCATTTTCTCTGATGAATCCCCTTTCCGATTGTTTGGGGCATCCGGAAAAAAGCTTGTCCAGAGCAGACAAGGTGAGCGCTACCATCAGTCCTGTGTCATGCCAACAGAAAAGCTTCCTGAGACCATTCATGTGTGGGGTTGCTTCTCAGCCAAGGGAGTGGGCTCACTCACAATTTTACCTAAGAACACAGCCATGAATAAAGAATGGTACCAACACATCCTCCGAGAGCAACTTCTTCCAACCATCCAGGAACAGTTTGGTGACGAACAATGACTTTTCCAGCATGATGGAGCACCTTGCCATAAGGTAAAAGTGATAACTAAGTGGCTCGGGGAACCAAACATCGATATTTTGGGTCCATGGCCAGGAAACTCCCCAGACATTAATCCCATTGAGAACTTGTGGTCAATCCTCAGGAGGCGGGTGGACAAACAAAAACCCACAAATTCTGACCAACTCCAAGTATTGATTATGCAAGAATGGGCTGCCATCAGTCAGGATGTGGCCCAGAAGTTAATTGACAGCATGCCAGGGCGGATTGCAGAGGTCTTGAAAATGAATGCTCAACACTGCAAATATTGACTCTTTGCATCAACTTCATGTAATTGCCAATAAAAGCCTTTGACACTTATAAAATGCTTGTAATTATACTTCAGTATTCCATAGTAATATCTGACAAAAATATCTAAAGACAATGAAGCAGCAAACTGCTCAAAACCTTTGGCCATGACTGTACTTATCGAATATAGTTTGAATATATAGTAACAAAAATGATATTTGTTCCCGTCACGGTATTGTGTAGAGACGGACCAAGGCATAGCGTGCTCGGAGTTCCACATCTTTATTTTTGTGAAACTTACAAAAAACAAAAGGTAACAAACAATGAACCATAACATAAGAGGTGCTACATGCACTAACTCAAAAACAAGATCCCACAAAAACCCAGTGGGGAAATGGGTGCCTAAATATGATCCCCAATCAGAGACAACGATAAACAGCTGCCTCTGATTGGGAACCATACCAGGCCAACATAGGCATAAAACAATCTAGATAACCCACCCTTAGTCACACCCTGACCTAAACAACATAGAGAATAAAAGGGTCTCCTATGTTCAAGGCGTGAAAGTACCTCCCCCCAAAAGTGCGGACTCCGGCCGCAAAACCTGACTCTATAGGGAAGGGTCAGGGTGGGCATCTAGCGTTGGTGGCAGCTCCGGTGCGGGGCGAAGTACCCACTCCGCTCGCGGATCTGCCAGCATCGGTGGCGGCCCTGGTGCGGGACTTTGCCACCGCCCAGACCACAGGTCCGGCCATGGAGCCGGGTAGAACGCCGTGCCGGACTGGGCCTTGGCGCAGAGGACCCTGGCCATGGAGCTGGGTTGAATGCCGCACCCGGACTGGGCACCGACGCCGAAGAAGGCTCCGGCCATGGAGCTGAGTTGGCCGCCTTGCTTGGACTGGGCACCGGAGCAGAGGAAGGCTCCGGCCATGGAGCTGAGTTGGCCGCCTTGCCTGGACTGGGCACTGGAGCAGAGGAAGGCTCCGGCCATGGAGCTGAGTTGGCCGCCGTGCCTGAACTGGGCACCGGCGCCGAGGAAGGCTCCGGCCTGGGGACTATCACCGGGAGCTCTCGACTGTGAACTGTCGCCGGACTGGGGAGGCGCACTGGAGGCCTGATGCGTGGGACTGGCACAGGTTGCACCGGACTGGTGACACGCACTTCAGGGCGAGTGCGGGGAGCAGGCGCAGGACGTACCGGACTGTGGAGGCACACTGGAGACCTGGTGCGTAGAACCGGCACAACTTGTACCGGAACAATGACACACTTTGCACGGTCAGTGCGGGGAGCTAGCACAGGACGTACTGGGCTGAGGAGGCGCACTGGAGACCTGGTGCGTAGAAGCGGCACAACTTGTACCAGAATAATGACACACTTAGCTAGCACAGGACGTACTGGGCTGTGAAGGCGTACATCAGGGCGAGTACGGGGAGCAGGCACAGGACCTAACGGACTGGGGAGGCGCACTGGAGACCAGATGCGTGAAACTGGAGCAGATGACACCGGACTGGTGTAACGCTTCTCAGCACGCCCGCTCTGCAGCACACTCATCGCCACCACCTCTCTCCGGAATCTTTCGTCGAGTTCCTCCTTCGACTCCCTGACGGTCTCTGGCTCATTCCTCGGCTCCGCCGACCACCCCGTGTAATCCCCCCCCAAAATAATTTCAGGCTGTCTTTTGGGCTATCTACCTGGCCGCGAACCCCGGCGTCATCGCTGTCCTCCCTTCTCTCCTGTCGTTTCCACGGCAGGCTTTCGTGTCTTGCCAAGACTTCCTCCCAAGTCCAGGATATTCTCTCCTCAATCTCCTCCAAAGACCAGGATGCCATCTCCTCCTGGGCACGCTGCTTGGTCCTATTGTGGTGGGATCTTCTGTGAAACTTACAAAAAAAACAAAAGGAAACAACGAACCGTAACATGAGGTGCTACATGCACTAACTCAAAAACAAGATGCCACAAAAACCCAGTGGGGAAATGGCTGCCTAAATATGATCCCCAATCAGAGACAACGATAAACAGCTGCCTCTGATTGGGAACCATACCAGGCCAACATAGACATAAAACAACCTAGATAACCCACCATAGTCACACCCTGACCTAACCAACATAGAGAATAAAAGGCTCTCTATGGTCAGGGAGTGACAGTTCCATAGTTTTCCTTATATAGATGTATATTAGGAGGTATTGAGTTTTGTATCGAGTTTGGTATCAAGTCATTCTAAATGATTCAGATGTGCCATTCCACTACATTTCCAAAATTGGTCATGATGGTTTCCAAACAAAGTTTGATAAATTTAGCTAATCTCATTTATTTAATTAATAGCTGATTGGGAGAGCATCAGCCCTCGCTCTCTTACACACAGAGCCCTCCAGGCGTAGAGTCAGAGAGTCCTGCTGCTAAACGATAGCTAGCTCAATTAATAAATCATTCAATTAATGTTACTAGATGATTTACCAAATCAAATCACATTTTATTTGTCACATGCGCCAAATACAACAGGTCTAAACCTTACCGTGAAATGATCAATTACAATCCCTTAACCAACAATGCAGTTCAAGAATAGAGTTAAGAAAATATTTACTAAATAAACTAAAGTTAAAAAAAAATAGAATCAAAAAGTAATACAAGAAAATCACATAACAATAACGAGGCTATATACAGGGGGTACTGGTACAGAGTCAATGTGCGGGGGTACAGGTTAGTCGAGGTAATATGTAAAGTGACTATGTACATAGATAATAAACAGCGAGTAGCAGCAGTGTAAAGACAAATGCGAGGGGGTCAAAATAATTGTCAGGAGGGGACTAAGCAGGAACCCTGAGGGGCCCCAGTGTTGAGGATCAGCGTGGCAGATGTGTTGTTGCCTACCCTTACCACCTGGGACCAGCGCGTCTGGAAGTCCAGGATCCAGTTGCAGAGGGAGGTATTTAGTCCCAGGGTCCTTAGCATAGTGATGAGCTTTTTGAGCACTATGGTGTTGAACACTGAGCTGTAGTCAATTAATAGCATTCTCACATAGGTGTTCCTTTTGACCAGGTGGGAAAGGGCAGTGTGAAGTGCGAGTGCGATTGAGATTGCATCATCTGTGGATCTGTTGGGGCAGTATGCGAATTGGAGGGGGTCTAGGGTTTCTGGCATGATGGTGTTGATGTGAGCCATGACCAGCCTTTCAAAGCACTCCATGGCTACAGTTCTGAGTGCTACGGGGCGGAATTCATTTAGGAAGGTTACCTTCGCTTTCTTGGGCAAAGGGACTATGGTATTCTGTTTGAAACATATAGGTATTACAGACTTGATCAGGGAGAGGTTGAAAATGTCAGTGAAGACACTTGCCAGTTGGTTCGCGCATGCTTTGAGTACACATCCTGATAATCCATCTGGCCCCGCTGTTTTGTGAATGTGTGAATGTTTAAAGGTCTTGCTCAGCTGGTGCTCTCATGCATGCTTCAGTGTTGCTTGCCTCAAAGCGAGCATAAAAAGCATTTAGCTCGTCTGGTAGGCTCGCATCACTGGGCAGCTCGCGGCTGGGTTTCCCTTTCTAGTCTGTAATAGTTTTCAAGCCCTACCACATACTGTGAAGAACCAGGTTGGAATCTGAATGCCCCTGAATTACCATATAGTAAATGACTCACCATCACTTAGTACTGTTAAACAGGATCAGCACGCCATTTACTACACATTTACTGGTAATTTATAATCCATTATTAAGCTATTAAATAAATGCAAACACACAGTGATAAGAAAAAATTAAATCACTATGGATCTCGGCACTGTTTGCACCCACCCTTATTCTAGCAAAATCCTTTTAAAATGAGAGCCCACCTTTATCTCCCCATAAGCCCATAGCCATAACCCTCCTTCATGGTTTTATCTTCAGGACCTAAACTGTAAAAACCTTCGGTTATGGACACTTAAGCAAAGTGCACCACTTTGGAGCCAACAATCTAAGCAAAAAATAAATGGTGCCTGCCTGAGTTTGTGGTGTGTTGCGAGGGTGTGTTTGTATGTGTGAAGCATGTACGACGAACAGCCAGTATGTGTGTGTGTCAGGGATGATGGGGTGCATCTATCATCTTTTTTTGTCTTTCCCTTCAGTCAGACCCTGCTCTTCCACTCAGAAGACAGATGGACTGTGGGCACTAAACACGGTCAGATGACCCCATTGACACCTCTAAACAATATGATGACCACACTGGAGTCACTAAATATCCCAAAATGGCCTTGCTGGGGACACTCAAATATTCCAATAGAGAGCTTCAGTCAGATCACAGGTGGCAAACAGTTCTCTGGGTTTATGGTGTCAACTTCATCCATCATCAAGTGGAGCAGAAACCCAGAGAATCCCTGGAGCAATATTTCTGTTACACAGGAAACGGAAATATTCTTACTGTAGGTAACTGAAGCATGCTCAGTAAAGTTTTCCTAACGTTGTATATATTTCTGTGTCATGACTACAACACAAAGGATATTGTCAGATTGTGGCAGAGGTGGGATCCGTATTGCTGTATCTCTCCCATTAAGGAGGAAAAATGACTAAGGCAAGGAGTTTTTCATGATCACAGTCACCTGATAATGATCCTACCTACAGGATGGGAGCTGTTGAATGTTCTCAGATCATCATTTAAACTGCCACCTGAAGGAGAGGAATGACAGATTTATTTTATTTAACACAATACATGATAGCAACTACCGGCACACTGTTAACAGGTGAAATCAGTTGTTATGAAACCCATAGGTAGCCTACGGATATCGTTGCACTCCCTTTGTCTAGGGGTCCTAGGCCTAGTTACTACAGACCTCATGGCCACCAAACAAAACCAGCCACCTCCAAGCTTGGAGGTGCAAGTGGAGGTGCACTCCAGTCACCCAAGTCATAGACTGTTTCTCTGCTACCACACGGCAAGCAGTACTGGAGCGCCAAGGCTAGGAACAAAAGGCTCCTAGCCCCAAGCCATAAGACTGTTGAACAATTAATCAAATGGCCACTGGACTATTTACATTGACCCCCCCTCGCTGTTTATTATCTATGCATAGTCACTTCACCCCTACCTACATGTACAAATTACCTCAACTAACCTGTACCCCCGCGGACTGACTCGGTACTGGTACCCCCTGCATAGAGCCTCGTTATTGTTGTTATTGTGTTACTTTTTATTTATTTTTAACATTAGTTTATTTGGTAAATATTTTCTTAACTCTTCTTGAACTGCACTGCTGGTTAAGGGCTTGTAAAGAAAGCATTTCACTGTAAGGTCTACACTTGTTGTATTTGGAGCATGTGACAAATAACGTTTGATTTGATTTGAAGCTGGAACACTGACTGACAATCACCTTAATTGGCAACACCTGATGTGCTTATCAACCAGGCTCAGCACCTGGACAAAGTTGCTGGTGCTCCCTTGGGGATTGGAGCGTAGAAGTGGTAGTGAGCTGTAGTGTGCTGTTCAAACTACAGTACCTAATCTATTCCATAACACAATATGCTCAATTAGCCTACACATGCACACCAGCCGCATGTGGCCTCAATTCACCTTCCACTTATCAGCTATGCTAACCCCTGAAACATGTTTATACACACAGCCATACACTACTGAACCTGTGGGCTAACAGTTCGCTTCCAAGACATTTACATACATTTATTGAGCCTGAAGACCAATATAGCAAAGGAAAGTTTAACATCCCTGTTCAGCAGACTAACAGAATGAAAGTCACAGCCCCTCAGGCGAAAAGAGCCTCAGTGCATTCAGAAACTATTCAGACCCCTCAACTTTTCCCCAATTTTGTTACATTACAGCCTTATTCTAAAAGCCTTATTCCATCATCAAGCTACACACAATACCCTATAATGACAGAGCTAAAACAGTTTAAAAAACAACAACATTTTAGCAAATGTATTATTGTCATGGTCGAGGATCAAAGGCCTCAGATCAACTTGGTAAATAGCTGACAACAACCAGACCCTCTTACCCACAGTAGAGGGGAAGGGAGGGAGGGCCGGTTTTGACACTTAGTCGTAAATTAGGCAGGAGGGGAATCTCTCCCTTTGCCCCTCAGTATTGGGAAAGGAATGTATTTTTTACAGAGACATTTTTCCACCCAAAACTATAACACCCAAAGAGCTTTGGGTGAACTTTGGAACAATATGTATAAGATAGGAATGTTAAAGAATGGTCCGTGGGGATCTGTCATATTGCTTTTCATTTTGTGATTTCATTAAAAACGGTATAATGAAAATACTGTAACTTAGGAAGGAAACACATTCAAGCTTTCAAGCTTTTATCCAATATGATGTTAATATAATATGAAGAATGATGAAACTATTTTTGTTAACATATTAATGTGATTTTGGTTTTCTAATAAGATAATGGTTTTTCATGTCCATTGCACATTAACTAAGCGACACCCCTAATCAGAAGAGCGTGTCAGTGTGATGGAACTGCGTTTCCAACCAGAGTGCTTAAAAGGATTCACTAAGAATTAACATATCAGACCAGCAGATGGACAGTGTGAGTTGAATGTTACAAATGGTTGAAACTCTAAGACTCAACACGAGGTGAGAAGATAAGCTCATCTATCAGACCAGAAAAGCGTGGTGCGTTGGCCACATGTTGAAATGGTTAGAAACTCTGAAACTCTCAACACGAGTGAAGATAAAGACTAGACCAGAAGATTTGACAGTCTGCAGCTGTGCATGTAAAGCGGTCTAGAACTTGACTATCTACCTGAGAAAGTAAGGAGAAGATCCCTTCTCAGACAATCATTTGAGCATCTAAAGAAACATCCACTATAAGCCAGAACAACTAAGAAGGACATTGTGACCTCTGGTGGACAACCAGAGCCTTACACTCATCAAGCCACTTCCATAGAAGGATCGATTGATTTCAGAGAGACGAAGGACAAAGACATCTACACGTAAATACATTACATTCCTTACCCCAAATGGGCAATGGTTCGTGAGCAAAGTATTATTATTACTTTAAGGGTAGATTCCAAATGTACGTTGAGTTTGAATCTCATTGTCTCTCCCTCTCTTTATCTACCCCTCCCTCTCCATGTGTGTAACAAGCTGTCATATCTTGTCAGTCCACTAGGGACTTTTGTCTAAAGTATAATTGTGAATGTGTATTCTGTGTTATTATTTAGTTAGTTAGTAAATAAATGATTAAATCAATTTGTGTAGTACTGAATAATCAGAAAGGCTGGGGTTCTTGTGGATTCAAGAAGTCTGCGACTTTCAGAATGAGACTGATGAGGTAATGATTAACAGGTGACTGTTATTGATGTAAGAGATATCTACATATCTTCTAGAGTTAATTCGGGAGATGGTAACTTGTTAAACAACTTTTCCCGTGGTGCCCAAAATTCCTCATGAGTTAATTGTTACATGATTAATTGAAATCAGCTGACAATTAAACATAGTTGATTCGATAAATAACAGTCATCACTTTAATGAAAGTCACGTCACGACATTATAAATAAAATACACAGAAATACCTTATTTACAAAAGTATTGGTGGTTCCAAACGTCTTCCATTTAAGAATGATGGAGGCCACTGTGTTCTTGGGGAACTTCAATGCTGCAGACATTTTTTGGTACCCTTCCCCAGATCTGTGCCTCGACACAATCCTGTCTCGGAGCTCTATGGACAATTTCTCCGACCTCATAGCTTGGTTTTTGCTCTGACATACAATATCATCTGTGGGACTTATATAGACAGGTGTGTGCCTCCAATCAAGTTGTAGAAACATTTCATGGATGATCAATGGAAACCCAAATGCATCTGAGCTCAAGTTCGAGTCTCATTGTAAATGGACTGAATACTTATGTAAATACGGTATTTCTGTAAAAATGTTTTTAATATATTTGCTAACATTTCCAAACACCTGTTTTTGCTTTGTAATTATGGGGTATTGTGTGTAGATTGATGAGGATTTTTAAATCCATTTTAGAATAAGGCTGTAATGGAACAAAATGTAGAAAAAGTCAGGGGGTCTGAATACTTTCCGAATGCACTATATGTAGAGTGTACAGTGAATAAACATGTGAAAACACACATAGAACGAAATTAACACTGTCCCACATACACAATACACACTGCTCAATCTCCCTAGGCAGGGTTGTTCTATCTTTCTGGTCAAGTCTTAACTCAACTGGATGTGCTACCTTGTCCCGGACCTGCTGTTTTGGACTCTCTCTCTACCGCATCTGGCTTCTCTAACTCTGAATGATCGGCTATGAAAAGCCAACTGACATTTACTCCTGAGGTGCAGCCCTGTTGCACCTTCTACAACCACTTTGATTATTATTATCACGTGACCCTGCCGGTCATCTATGAACGTTTGAACATCTTGGCCATGTTCTGTTATAATCTCCACCCGGCACAGCCAGAAGAGGACTGGCCACCCCTCAGAGCCTGGTTCCTCTCTAGGTTTTTCTTCCTAGGATCTGGCCTTTCTAGGGAGTTTTTCCTAGCCACCGTGCTTCTACATTTGCTTTGCTTGCTGTTTGGAGTTTTAGGCTGGGTTTCTGTACAGCACTTTGTGACATCGGCTGATGGAAAAAGGGCTTTATGAATACATTTGATTGATTGAAATCAATTTGATTGATGAGATAATATAATGGCAGTGGTGCACTTTCCAACAAAAAATACCATTTAACATTTACATTTTAGTCATTTAGCAGACGCTCTTAACCAGAATGACTTACAGTAGTGAGTGCATACATTTTCATATTTTTTTATACCACTGTCACAGTGGTGTAATACTCGAGACAGACTGGTCTTGAGTCCGGTCTCGAGACCACATATTGAGTCTTGGTCTTGTATCGGACTCGGATACATTTTGACTCCGTCTCGGGCAACGATAATTCCAAGACCATCATTTCTTCACGAGACCAGCGGAGCAGTAAAACTCCTAATTATCAACCCCAGTTCAGTCAACACATAAAACCGCTTCGCCAGGCCAAATACACACTTCTTTCATTCTACATTTATTTTTTACGAATTTGAATGGCTGAAGAATCTACATGTTCGACTGAAATATTAACACGGAAATACTGGGTTCAAATGTCAGCGAGAGCATCTGCATCGCTGATCGCACACTAGCAGCGAGACCTGAGAATTTGAAACGAAAGCTTTCATTACAAACCATGAGCAACACAGAGGGAAAGAAGGAATTGGCTTAGCGAAGTGAAAAAGGTATTGCATTGCGTCAAATTAACCCCGCTGCTTACACCACATGCTGTGAGGAGGAGCGGAGACATGCTCTGGTCTGTGGCCACACAGGGCTGAGAATCACCTCAGCCCCCTCAAAAGGCTTTGCATTCATTCATAACAGGAACACCAGGTCTAAACACAGACAGGTTACAGTAGAGAGGAATGAATGAGAATGATGTCTCGGACCTAGCAGCATCACAAGACTCAGAACACTACTCAGCAGAAGACATCGAGGCAAGGTTTTCTCCTCTGCTCCACCACCAGATAATACAGTACATTTTTTATTTATTTAAATTTATTGAACCAGGCAAGTCAGTTAAGAACAAATTCTTATTTACAATGACGGCCTGGGAACAGTGGGTTAACTGCCTGTTCAGGGGCAGAACGACAGATTTGTACCTTGTCAGCTCGGGGGTTTGAACTTGCAACCTTCCGGTAACATGACACTACAAGTGCATGATATTCTCATGCTATGAATTATGAGTTTGAATGTCTGTGTGCGTGTGTGTGTGTGTGTGAGGCGCACTTGTGCGTTTGTGTGTATTATCATTCAATATTTTGAGTGTGCAATTCTAACCTTTCTCAAATAATTCTGCAGAGTGTGTGTGTGTACTATGCCTTCTTCTGCATGAATGTGCCTCTGTGTGTGTGCGCGTGCTTCTGTGTGAGTACCCTTTCAGCCACTTACCAGCTCAATGAGCTCCTGGTAGCACACCTGTCCCTCCTCGTTGCTCTGCACCAGGGCGAACAGCATGTCCAGTTTGGAGGGGTCCAGCTGCAGCTCATGGTGCTCCACCAGACTGGTGAAGTTCTCCACTGCAATGAAACCGGTGTTGTCTGGGTCCAGCTGGCAAACACAACACAACAAACACTCAGTACAGGCTGACCAGAACAGTGCTGCTGTTGATGATGATAGTAGTAGTGCCTATTAGCAAGAATGGGCGCAATTCCATTCAAATTCACTGAATTTATTTTCATGGAAGATTTTTAAAAATTCTTGCGAATTCAAAAGGGAATTTACCTCATCCCTGAGTATTAGAGTGATCCTCTTTCTTTACCTCCCGTTATACATAATCATAATGAATGAATCTTCCTGAGTGCATCAGTAATCACCTGGTCACACACATTTCCTAGGTGGCAAAGGTCGAATCAGGTCAAATATTATTTGTCATATGCTTTGTAAACAGTCTCTCCCAACAGTGAGAGAAAATGTTTAAACAATAGAAAGATAATGCGGAATAACTACACAATAACAATAACTTGGCTATATACACAGGGTACCAGTACCATGTCCGGATGGATATATAGCCATTTATCGGCGTAGTAACAAACCCCCAACTTGACACCCATGCGACCTCCCCAGTAATGATCAGCCCCTCAGCAACCTGCTCCATCTATTTTTACACACACACACACACACACACACACACACACACACACACACACACACACACACACACACACACACACACACACACACACACACACACACACACACACACACACACACACACACACACACACAACTATTACAATTCTCAACAGTAATTTAAAAGCAAGACAGGATCTTAAAAGTATATTAAATTTCATCCAGGAGGTCACCTATTGAGTAGGGCTGAACTATTCCATAGACAGCAGTCGACAGCAGAGACACAACAGACAATGCCAGGACAATGGCGAGCACTAGAGCCAAGAGAGATGAAAATGTCAATAAGAGCAGCATTAATTAAACCATATTGTCAGTGGGAACATCATTGGAAGAATCAGACCAGCCTTAAAAACAGAACACAAGCCAGCTGTATTTTTTCTACGAATTAAATGGGCAGGCCTAAAGAAAATAACAGACTGGTAACAACAGGCATTGGCAGGACTGATGGGCCAACAGGTCATTCTAATGGTACACCGTGATCTGAACACACTGTATGACTGAAATCCCACTGCTGACACCATATGTCATTATACAGACATTGTATTCTCTTTTTCTTTCATTTTGGAGTTAGTGAGTTGGGTTCTACCGCATTTGCATTTGTGGACAAATCATTGTGGTTTTCATGAATCACCACTCTCACTGTGAGGCCCCCATGGGTTATTACCGCTGATGCTTGCATGCCTCGGCCTCCCCGTAATTGATTTAAGCAGGGAGTGTCATAAAAATGCCAGAGTTGAGCAGTCTGAAATAGTGCCTGGTTAAAAATGGCCCATAAAGTACAAGGTATGTGTGTGTGGTGTACAGTGTCTGTGAGCCTGCATTCTAGTGTGTTTTTGTGTTTGTACTGTATCTATCCATCGTCGACTGCCTCTTTATTTATTTATTTATTTAATATTAGATTTAATTTATTTCGATGGCGCATTAATATCCTGTTCTAGTTTCTCTTTAGGCTGTCGAGCTGTGTCTGTGTTTTTACTACATTTCTGTGTTTTTACTGTGTTTCATATAATGATAAAAGAGATGAAACCAACAGCTCCTTGTTGCTCTAGGGCTGAAAAGTGGTCTTTCAGCTGTTGCATCACTCTGGAGTCACCCACAGTGTGTATCATGTTGGTCTGTGTAAATATAGGAGGAGGAGGTCCTCTCATTCTGAATATAGATGGCTCCATGACTCAGTAGGCAGAGGCCATTCCTTGGCTTCCTCAGGAGGGTAGAGTGGTTCTATAAAACACTGAGCCTGCTAGTGCCAGTCTCTACTGTAGCTGTCTCAAGGTTTACAGCTCGCCAGCTCCACTCAGGGACAAGGAAGATTCATCAGAAAATCCCTGGGAGTGTCTGATACAGTGTGTTTGTGTGTATGTCGATCCCTCTCTCTTTGTGGAGTTCTTTTCCTCCTCCCCGGGACTGATTTCAGGAACGTTTACGGCTGTTTAATTGAATACAAGAAGCTCTTTAATTCCATTTCTACTGCTCACCCTCCCAAGGTCTCTTGTTACTTATTTATTAGTCAGGGGTGGGGTATTAGCAGTCAAATACTAGTGTGTTAGCTTTGATCATGCTTCGAGTCAGATGGTAGCATTTTTGCAGGGCCGGCTTTAGCCTTTTGGAGGCCCTAAGCGAGATTTTGCTGGGAGGCCATCCACCTCGCGGCAAAACATTCTAGTGGCCCCCACTCTTGACGATGGGGAGACATATTTTTGATTGAAAGTTAATTTTCATGCAAATGTTGCATGAAAATGTTCTGCAATTCTACACATTTTGCTCTGGGCGGAGAGAAATGTTGGCAGTTTTAAAAGCTATTTTCCTGCAATTCTACACATTTTGCTCTGGGCGGAGAGAAATGTTGGCAGTTTTAAAAGCTATTTTCCTGCAATTCTACACATTTTGCTCTGGGCGGAGAGAAATGTTGGCAGTTTTAAAAGCTATTTTCCTGCAATTCTACACATTTTGCTCTGGGCGGAGAGAAATGTTGGCAGTTTTAAAAGCTATTTTCCTGCAATTCTACACATTTTGCTCTGGGCGGAGAGAAATGTTGGCAGTTTTAAAAGCTATTTTCCTGCAATTCTACACATTTTGTAATGACTTATGCCATGTTAATATGATATCCGAGTGAGAATGACTAACAAAATCAAATGGGGCTCCCTGGAGGTCAGCGACCCTGGGCACGTGCCCTGTGTGCCCAGTCAGTATGCCCAGTCAGCGTGCCCAGTCAGTATTCGGCCATGATCACATCAAGTTTAGATAGCTTGCGAGACTAACTACCAATCTAAAAATGGTTAGCGGACATGGCTAATTGACTGACTGTCAGTGACTGACATAAGAGAAAAACTGCTGATGCACAAACAAATTTTGAAATTGCACCTTGTGTATTCTACTATTCTTACTCTCAAGACGGGAGCCTCCTAGCAGCCGGGGCCCTAATTGACCGCTTATGTTGCTGATGCCTGGAACCGGCCCTGCATGTTTGCTCTGTTGATGCAAGCAACCAAATGTTATCATCCTTGTGAAATAGTAGGGAGCTAAGAGCAAATAGTGTAAATTCTTGTGTTTTCACAATCACAGACTTTGTTGTGAAGCCATTTTTCATCCCAACAGGCAGGCGCCCATACAAAAGTACACACACAGACCGACGCGAACACAAATACACACACACACATCAGTAATCTGAGCCATCTCCCTGCTCAGTTATCGCACAAACATATCACACACAGAGTAATTTTGGCTGAATTGCCAGGGCCCCTCGCTGGCTGGGCCTGACAGTCTTGAGCTTGGGAAGTGGCTTCCTGAAATGCGGCTAAAGCAAATGCATGTATGAGAATGAACCAAGAAAGAAAAAAATGTCCCAGATCTATTTTTACTTAATCCCCTTACTGTGTGTTTCACAGAGGTTTGTTTAAACACAGCCTATTCTGCCCCTGGGGAGAGAAAGAAGGGTTGCAGATACCAACATTTTGCATAGGCTGAGTGTAGGGCACTAGGATGTTAGGATGGGGAGGGAGGGAGGGAGGTGGGTACATTTGCAAGAAAAAGTGTGAACCCTTTGGAAATATGTGGATTTCTGCATGAAATGGTCATAAAATTTGATCTGATCTTCATCTAGGTCACAACAATAGACAAACACAGTCTGCTTAAACTAATAACACACAAACAATTAAAATGTTTTCATGTCTTTATTTTACACACCATGTAAACATTCTCAGTGCAGGGTGCCAAAAGTATGTGAACCCTCGGATGTAATATCTGGTTGACCCTCCTTTGGCAGCAAAAACCTCAACCAAACATTTTCTGTAGTTGTGGATCAGACCTGCACAACGGTCAGGAGGAATTTTGGACCATTCCTCTTTACAAAACTGTTTCAGTTCAGCAATATTCTTGGAATGTTTGGTGTGAACTGCTCTCGAGGTCATGCAACAGCATCTCAATCGGGTTGAGGTCAGGACTGACTGGGCCACTCCAAAAGGCATATTTTTTTTTCTGTTGAAGCCATTCTGTTGTTGATTTACTTGATTTGGGTTGTTGTCCTGTTGCGTCACCCAACTTCTGTTGAGCTTCAATTGGCGGACAGATAGCCTAACATTCTCCTGCAAAATGTCTTGATAAACTTGGGAATTCCTTTTTCCGTCGATGATAGCAAGCTGTCCAGGGCCTGAGGAAGCAAAGCTGCCCCAAACTATGATGCTCCCTCCACCATACTTGGTGTGCTTGTTGGTGTGCTGAGCCTTTTTTTCTCCACACATAGTATTGTGTGTTCCTTCCAAACAACTCAACTGTAGTTTCATCTGTCAACAGAATATTTTGCCAGTAGCGCTGTGGAACATCAAGGTGCACGTGCAAACTTCAGACAGCAGTGGCTTCTCCCGTGGTGTCCTCCCATGAACACCATTCTTGTTTGGTGTTTTACATATCGTAGACTCGTCAACGGAGATGTTAGCATGTTCCAGAGATTTCTGTAAGTCTTTAGCTGACACTCTAGGATTCCTCTTAACCTCATTGAGCATTCTGCGCTGGGCTCTTGCAGTCATATTTGCAGGACGGCCACTCCTAGGGAGAGTAGCAACAGTGCTGAACTTTTTCCATTTATAGACCATGTCTTACCGTGGACTAATGAACATCAATGCTTTTAGTGATACTTTTGTAACCCTTTCCAGCTTTATGCAAGTCAACAATTCTTAATCTTAGGTCTTCTGAGATCTCTTTTGTTTGAGGCATGGTTGACATCAGGCAATGCTTCTTGTGAATAGCAAACTCAAATTTTGTGACTGTTTTTTATGGGGCAGGGCAGCTCTAACCAAAATCTACAATCTCGTATCATTGATTCGACTCCAGGTTGACTCCTGACTCCAATTAGCTTTTGGAGAAGTCATTAGCATAGAGGTTCACATACTTTTTCCAACCTACACTGTGAATGTTTTAATTATGTATTCAATATAGACAAGAAAAATACAATAATTTATGTGTGTTATTAGTTTAAGCACACTATGTTTGTCTATTGTTGTGAAGGTTAGATGAAATTTGATGTCTAATTTATGCAGAAATCCAGGTCATTCCAAAGGGTTCACATACTTATTCTTGCCACTGTATATAGATAGCAGGAGAGAGAGAAAGAAAATTGAATTGAGTGAGAGAAATAGAGGAAAAGAGAGAACGTCAGAGACTGCTCAACCACTGTGTAGCATTCAGTTAGTCAGACGTCTCTAACACACTCCAACAGTCCAAATCTATCAGAAGGCTGTGACACACTCCGGTGCTCTGCATCACCCGGGCACACAGAGGAGCCACGAAGTCTGATCACTGTCTGGCCCCATATGTCATTGTCACATCGCCACGGTTACCATGTGGGGTTTTACACTGCAAATTGAACTGTAGCCTATACTGTAAATAGAGACAGTATTTGCCTAACCTTCTACTGGAAGGGTGTTACACAAGTACCGGGAGCTGAGAATGAAGGTGAAGAGGTGGTGAAAGATTGGTCCTTGTTGGTAGTTATGACGATTAACAATCAATACATTCAAGGAGGAAAACAGAGACGAATGAACGTTAGGTTATAAGCGTCACCTTTTTTTCTTAGTAAGGGTAGTGGGGTCCATGACTGTTTGAGAGAGAGAGAGACAGAGACAGAGAGACAGAGAGAGAGAGAGAGAGAGAGAGAGAGAGAGAGAGAGCTGTTATTGAAATAATACAACACCGGGAGGATGATGCGTTGACAAGCCACATCGTCGCCATGGTTACGGGTTTCCTGTGTGTCACAGCTTTCGCATTTCCCTTTATGAGGGGGAATTGAGAGAGGAGGGGGGGTAGAGAGCACTGGAGTAGGGAAAGAAGGATATAGATGGATGGAGAGATAATTAGAGGAATGGATAGAAGGATAGGCTGGTGAAAAAGGGATGATGAAAGAGGTGAGGGCTAAGGGGTCAAGGGGCGGGGGGGTGGTAACAGCAGGACCTGCGGATGAAGAGGGTGAAAGGGTTAACAAAAATAGAGAAAAACAAGATAGGGTGAAGAAAATATGGTGGGAGCAAGTAGAAGGGGATGGATGAGGATAAGGGGATGAAATAGTGTGGAGGAGGAGGAGGCGGCTGTGCTGACTGCAGGGGAAAGATCACGTCGTTAACCCTCAAGACCTCTATTACCGTCAGCAGACAACCAGCCACTGAGGCTAACCCCAGAGCAGGTGTCACTTAACCGAGTCCAGGACTACAGTTGGAGGGGGAGGAAACCCTGACCTGGGAACAGACCTTGGCCCTAAATAAAAACAAGGAAGATTTGTTTGTCCACATTGCAAGATCTACATCCTCACATCCAGACTAAAATGGATGGGTCTGTGTGTGCCTACCTAGTAAGAGTGTAGTACTGTAATAGCATGGGTGTAGTAATGTAGCAATGTAGAAGAAGTGTAGTAATATTTTAAGTATTGTAGTAGTATCAGAGTGGTGTGGTAGTGTTGTAGTATAAGCAGGGTTGGAAAATAAGATAGCCCAAGGCTAGTACTTTTCAGACTGGGCTAGTCAAAATTGCGGTCTACTAGCCTGCTATGCCATTGCCCAAAATCCTTAATTTCCATACCAGAGTACAAGTATAGCAGGGTAGTAATATACCTGTAGCATCTGAGTATTGCTGTAGTATGAGAGTTGTATCAGTGTTGCAGTAATATTTGCGCGGCAGTGTATTAACACAGCGATAGCGTCTGAGCTAAGCAGTGAATCAGCTCCAGTGCCCCAGGACCCACTGCTGTTCTTTGACAACCGGGCCCTCTAATTATTATACATCAGCAGCATTCTAGGCTACTGTGGCACTGACTGCAAGATGGTGGCAGTCAGGCCATGACAACAGCTTTCTCTCTCTCTAGTCTCTACTCTCGCTCCACACAGACAGAGCAGAACTCCTTGATTCATGCCGAATCCATGACCACATTTTCTCCCTTTGACATGCAGTCACACAAACAGCAGCAGGAGACATTCCTCAAATGCTATGCATGAAAAGCACCACGCTGATGGCATCAGACCTCGATGAAAGAGAAAATAAGAACCTCATCCTTGCTATGGTTGGCATATATACACGCCAAAACTGTATAACACTGTCCTCAGATCATTTATGTAGCAGGTGAAAATAGCTCTGATAAAGAGGGGAAAGAAGATATGCAAAGGAGATATTAATCAACTAATGATTGCAAGGCTCAGTGATGGTGGAGCTCGAACTCAGGCTGCCAATTTCCTTATTAAGTGACATGGCTATATGAATAACCATTAGACAAACAGAAGTGTGAGTGCGTCTGTGTTTGTTAAGTATGAGTCTGAGTGTGAGTCAGTGAGTGTATGTGCCTGCATGGGACAGAAATAGCCTGAGCTCAGTACTGCTACCTCCTGCAGACAAAGACTAATAAAACTCACTCCTGTAGCTACTCTCTCTCTCGTGCTGCAGTCTGATGTAGCAGCCCAATGTGAGAGGTACATGCAACTAGCTACATGTAGCACAACTCCACTCATAACCCTATATGAGTGAAAGGAGACTAGACCAACATAAAGTCAACCTGCTGATCTAGGCCTACATGAATGTCTACACATCTGAGCCTATGAAAATATAGCCTACAGAGACATTTTGAGGAGACAAGAACAACAAAGTATCTCTTAGGGGAGAAAATATTGGTCTACTCTACTTTCAAGTTGAGGTCTGCCACACATTATGGATAAATAGATGTTGACATGCACACCCTCCGTTGCTTTCCTGGGCTAACACAAAGAGAGTTTTTCTCCATTGAAACCAGACACTTTAAAGCTAAAGAATTCCCTCTACCTGTGCACCTTCCATGAATTACTCATAAATGATTCAATATGCATGCTGCTGCTCGAAAACTTTGAAAACCATCACCATGACCACAGCACATCCTTTTACCACATTGATATTCACACAATATTCCTTGGTGGCTTTTCACCTTCTTCTCATACATAAACACACACAAATATTGAAAAAAGGTGGGGTAAAACACGCACGCACACATACCACAGCTTGTATTGCTATCCTTGTGGCGACCAAAGAATTGATTCCCATCCAAAATCATATTTTCCCTAAACCTAACCCCTAACTTTAAAACTATACCTAACCACTAACCCTAACCTTAATTCCGTTCAACTGACAACGGGGTCAGCCTGCAGCCACCCGGGCCGCCACAAGGAGTCGCAAGAGAGCGATGAGCCAAGTAAAGCCCCCCCGACCAAACCTTCCCCTAATCCTTCCCCTAACCCTTCCCCTAGCTGGGCCAATTGTACACTGTTCTATGGGACTCCCGGCCACAGCCCGGAAATGAACCCGGGTGTGTAGTAACGCATCTAGCACTACGATCCAGTGTCTTAGACCGCTGCGCCACTCGGGAGGACCGGCCTAAATCTTAATTCTAACCCTAATTGTATCCCAAACCCTAAACCTAACCCCTAAGCCTAAAAAAATACATTTTTCTTGTGGTTATCGGCAAAATGTACCAACTTCCAAATTCTCCTTGTTTTACTATCCTTGTGAGAACTTCAGGTACCCACAAACGCACACACCTCTAAGTCTGTTGATAAATGTGTTACTGATGGGCCACTCGTGATCCTTAGACCCTGCAGCAGATAATCGATGCCTCCCTCTCTGTGCTCAATCTGTCAGTCAGTCAAATCCCCAGCTGGTGGAGGGATGGGGGGGGTGACTGACACGATGCACGTTAGACATTGATTAAAAAATAACCATTAAAGTAGTCTTTGATTTTGATAGCAAAACGCTTCAAATACTAAAACTGAAAAAATTGAAAAATGTTCAAAGTTGAATAAATGCTTCCTGAGAGAGCTGAAAAGAGTGCTTGAGGCTGTAGCTGTCTCAGTGCTGGACAATGGTGGAGAAAAGTACCCACTTGTCATACTTCAGTAAAAGTAAAAATACCTTAATAGAAAATGACTCAAGTAAAAGTGAAAGTCAAATAGTACTTGCGTAAGGTCTAAAAGTAAAAATATTTGGTTTTAAATATACTTAAGTATCAAAATTAAATATACTTGCTAAAATATACTTGACGCTACAATATATAACTTTTTCAGTGACCTGACCAAATTCATATAGAAATGTGAGTTATAGATCTTTAATTCCCGTTGAAGGCAAGTCTAAGAAACAATAGATCTGTTTTATGTCTCCTATTTCTAACGCTTCCCGTCCTGAAATGTTGTTTTTGCGTCATTAACACTAGCTTCTAACAGCTGAATATACAATATTTTTGCTTATGGAAAATATACTTCACAGCGGTTTAGATGTTACAATGATTTTCTACACAGTGACTGCTTGTTTTGTCACATAAACTGAAATTAGGCGAACTATTCAAATTTTAGTAACCAGGAAATGGCAGAGTGATTTCTGCATAGTATCAAATCTTTAAGTATTAAATGTAAAAAAATATATAATAATCCAACTCCTTATATAAAGCAAACCAGACAGCACCATTTTCTAGTTTTTTAAAAACATTTATGGATAGCCAGCGGCACACTCCAGCAGTCAGACATCTTTACAAACGAAACATGTGTGTTTAGTGAGTCCGCCAGATCAGAGACAGTGGGGATGACCAAGGATGTTCCTCTTGATAAGTGTGAATTGGACCATTTTCTTGTCCTGCTAAGCATTCAATATGTAACTTTTGGGTGTCAGGGAAATGTATGGAGTAAAAAGTACATTATTTTCTTTAGGAATGTAGTTATGTAAAAGTAGTCACAAATATAAATAGTAAAATAAATTACAGATACCCCAAAAAACTACTTAAGAAGTACTTTACACCACTGATACTGCAAAGCACAGCATTGCCCCTGGGTTGTTATGTAACCAAGAGGAAAATCTGTCAATATTTCCAAGATACTCAAGGAATAGGAAAAAGACCAGACACCTAGACAGACCTATGGCACACAGCAACACAGGTACAAGCTAGTGCCCAGATGATTGCCCTACTGACTACAGTAAAATCATCAGGTCAGGACCAACCATCTCCAGATAAATTACCCCATAACCACTGCTTCCAGGTTGAGAGAATGCCGAGAATGTGCAAAGCTGTCATCAAGGCAAAGGGTGGCTATTTTGAAGAATCTCAAATATAAAACATATTTTGATTTGTTGAACACTTTTTTGGTTACTACATGATTCCATATGTGTTATTTCATAGTTTGATGTCTTCACGATTATTCTACAATGTAGAAAATAGTCAAAATAAAGAAAAACCCTTGAATGAGTAAGTGTGTCCAAACTTTTGACTGGTACTCTGCGTGAGAATGCTGTTCATTAACTACAGCTCAGCGTTCAATACCATAGTGCCCACAAAGCTCATCACTAGGCTAAGGACCCTGGGACTAAACACCTCCCTATGCAACTGGATCCTGGACTTCCAGACGGGCCGCCCCCAGGTGGTAAGGGTAGGCAACAACACATCTGACACGCTGATGTTGAACACGGGGGCCCCTCCGGGGTGCGTGCTTAGTCCTCCCCTGTACTCCCTGTTCACCCACAACTGTGTGGCCAAGCAAGACACCAACACCATCATTAAGTTTGCTGAAGACAGGGCCTCCCGAGTGGCACAGTGGTCTAAGGCACTGGATCGCAGTTGCTAGCTGTGCCACTAGAGATACTGGTTAGAGTCCAGGCTTTATCGCAGCCGGCCGTGACCGGGAGACCCATGGGGTGGCGCACAATTGGCCCAGTGTCGTCCGGGTTAGGGAAGGGTTTGGCCAGCAGGGATGTCCTTGTCCCATCGCGCTCTAGCGACTCCTGTAGCAGGCTGGGCACATGCAGGCTGGCACAGTTGCCAGGTGTACGGTGTTTCCTCTGACACATTGGTGTGGATGGCTTCCGGGTTAAATGGGCATTGTGTCAAGAAGCAGTGCTGCTTGGTTGGGTCGTGCTTCGGAGGACGCAGGGCACTCGACCTTTGCCTCTCTCAAGTCCGTACGGGAGTTGCAGCTATGAGACAAGCCTGTAACTACCAATTGGATACCACGAAATTGGGGAGAAAAATGGGTAAAAGTATTTTTAAAAAGCTTCCTGACATCTAGGACCTATATACTAGGCGGTGTCAGAGGAAGGGCCCAAAAAATTGTCAATACTTCAGACACCCAAGTCATAAACTGTTCTCTCTGCTACCGCACAGCAAGCGGTACCAGAGCGTCAAGTCTAGGACCAAAAGGCTCCTTAACAGCTTCTACCCCCCAAGCCATAAGACTGCTGTACAATTAATCAAATGGCCACAGGAACTACTTGCATTGACGCCCCCTCCTACTGCTGCTACCCCTACCTACATGTACAAATGACCTCGACTAACCTGTACCGATGCACATCAACTCGGTACCCCCTATATATATTGCTATTTTGTGTTACTTAAATATATTTTTTTATTTAGTAAATATTTTATTAAGACTATTTTATTAAAACTGCATTGTTGGTTAAGGGCTTGTAAGTAAGCATTTCACGGTAAGGTTTGTATTCGGCGCATGTGACAAAATTGTATTTGATGCCGACATCACATTTTATTTGTCACATGCGCCGAATACAACAGGTGTAGGTAGACCTTACCGTGAAATGCTTACAAGCCCTTAATTACAACAACGCAGTTCAATAAATAAAGTGAATAATTATGAAATAAAATAAAGTAAAGCTTTTTTTTAAAGTAACACAATACCACATGCCCCTTCCCCCTTCCCCTAGCAGCAGTTCTACACCTGCCTCTTGTCTTTCATCCCTAGATAGAAAGAGTGCGGCTGGCTGCTGGCAGGAGACGGTAACCATAGAAACCTCCCGCCGCTGCTTTGCTCGCTTACCTGCTCTTGTATGAGCTGAAACAGGGAGCTTCTATCCATATACTGGCCAGGGAGTTGAGAGGAGCCGCCGAGGACAAGGGCATAGATAGGGAGGAGCAAGCGGGCTGCTGGTGCTGGTTGGGGAGAAGGGGACGGGGAGTGGGGTTGGGGGAGGTAGGAGCGGGTGACTAAATCGTAGCGTTAGCCCCCTCCACTACACGACACGGCTACGTCCCCTGCTCAAAGGATGGAGAAACCCGGATAACTTGATTCCTGGTGGCCCCTTGCTCTCCTGTTAGCGCTGTGGCTAACTAGCGTGGTAATCAGCAGCGTCTGTAGTGGTGGCAGGGTATTCTGTGGTGCCAGTGCTGTGTGGAAAGGAGGCAGCCCAGCAAAACAAGCAAACAGCAGATTCAGCAGCTCTCATTCACGCACTCTCCTCCTCGCTAACCTCTGCCCTGCAGCACTGACTGCTCCCTCTCTCCTCACTGACACTGCACTGCCTGCATACCAATGATGCAGGGGAGGGAGGTGGCTCCTCTCGGCCAATGGGAACCGGAACAGGAGGGGCCACTGGCTGCAGCTCATTTCCACATTGCAAGGAGAGCGTCTTGAAGAGGAAGAGAGGATGAGCTCCACTGCGGCTATGTGCCTACTACAGGCTCAGATAGGGATGCACGTAGGCACATCTAAAACACATACACACGGACAGAGAGAGAGAGAGAGAGAGAGAGAGAGAGAGAGAGAGAGAGAGAGAGAGAGAGAGAGAGAGAGAAAACACCTAAGCTCCTTGTGAACAGACTGAATATATGCACACATGTACAGTACATGCAGGCCTATCACACATTGTAACAGAAACGTGAATATACATCACACTCACATCGCACACATGGAACCACACAAATATTACACTAAAGCACACTTACAGAACCATGACGAAATACCAATTCCACCTCCATGGTATCGCATAAATGAATACAACTGCAATAACATTTGGGCAAAAATCCCTGGTGTACAATTGATCATTATAAGTAAAACCAGTACAAAGCCTTTATGTTAATCCCATGCATAATTAATGTAAATTCCGAAGAGACTGGTGTATGGGGAACTGAACATAAAGGTCAGAACATCAGATTGATGAATGGCGACTCGTAACCCCTTGTGTGGGCAGCCCTGGTAGGAGCAGTGCCATTACCAGACCTATTTCCTTAGAAGAGAACACATTATCATTCCATATGCATGTATACATCATAACCACTCCTCTTAAGGACAATGAGGATAGCTGGGGATACAGTAAATCCTGCTTCATAAAGTGAGCTGGTGTATTCGCTCCAATTGAAAGCTGTAGTAAGGTTGCTGTAGCTCAGCTATGACCTGACAGTGTATGAGGCCATCAGTGTGCGACAACAGGTCAGGAACCCCTCTCCGTCTACAGTCCACTGTCCCCTCTCAGATCCAGTTCCAACTCCCAGGTCCTATGATGCTCTGCCTCTCGCCCAGTGACAAGACAGAGGCTCTCTGTCTGTCTGTCTGTCTGTCTGTCTGTCTGTCTGTCTGTCTGTCTGTCTGTCTGTCTGTCTGTCTGTCTGTCTGTCTGTCTGTCTGTCTGTCTGTCTGTCTGTCTGTCTGTCTGTCTGTCTGTCTGTCTGTCTGTCTGTCTGTCTGTCTGTCTGTCTGTCTGTCTGTCTGTCTGTCTGTCTGTCTCTCATAATTGCACTACACACTGTGACTCTCCAGGTCTTGGTGAATATAGTACCAGTCTAAAGTTTGGACACACTTACTCATTCAAGGTCTTCTTTATTTTTAACTAATTTCTACATTGTAGAATAATAGTGAACACACCAAACCTATGAAATAACACGTCTGGAATCATGTAGTAAGCAAAAAAGTGTTAAACAAATATACTTTATATTATTCAAAGTTGCCACCCTTTTGCCTTGATGACAGCTTTGCACACTCTTGGTATTCCCTCAACTAGCTTCATGAGGTAGTCACCTGGAATGCATTTCAATTAACAGGTGTGCCTTCAAGTGCAGTCACAGAAACCATCAAGCGACATGATGAAACTGGCTCTCATGAGGACCGCCACAGGAAAGGAAGACCCAGAGTTACCTCTGCTGAATGAGGATAAGTTCATTAGAGTTAACTGCACCTCAGATTGCAGCCCAAATAAATGCTTCTCGAAGTTTATGTAACAGACACATCTCAACATCAACTGTTCAGAGGAGACTGTGTGAATCAGCCCTTCATGGTCGAATTGCTGCAAACAAACCACTACTAAAGGACACCAATAATAAGAAGAGACTTGCGTGGGCCAAGAAACACGAGCAATGGACATTAGACCGGTGGAAATCTGTCCTGTGGTCTGATGAGTCCAAATTTGAGATTTTTGTTTACAACTGTGTGTCTTTGTGAGACGCAGAGTAGGTGAACGGATGATCTCTGCATGTGTGGTTCCCAACGTGAAGTATGGAGGAGGTGGTGTGATGGTGCTTTGCTGGTGACACTGTCAGTGATTTATTTTTAATTTAAGGCACACTTAACCAGCATGGCTACCACAGCATTCTACAGCTACACGCCATCCCATCTGATTAGCGCTTTGTGGAACTATCATTTGTTTTTCAACAGGACAATGACCCAACCCACCTCCAGCCTTGTAAGGGTTATTTGACCAAGAAGGAGAGTGATGGAGTGCTGCACCAGATGATCTGGCCTCCACAATCACCCGACCCTCAACCCAGTTGAGATGGTTTGGGATGAGTTGGACCGCAAAGTGAAGGAAAAGCAGCAAATAAGTCCTCAGCATATGTGGAAACTCCTTCAAGACTGTTAGAAAAGCATTCCAGGTGAATCTGGTTGAGAGAATGCCAAGAGTTTGCAAAGTTGTCATGAAGAAAATATATTTTGATTTGTTTAACACTTTTTTGGTTACAACATGATTCCATATGTGTTATTTCATAGTGTTGATGTCTTCACTATTATTCTACAATGTAGAAAATAGTAATAACAAAAAAAACTTTGAACGAATAGGTGTGTCCGAACATTTGACTGATACTGTACAGTAGATAATGCTTGACCCTCTCGTCTTCAGATGTCCGGCAATGGTAAGTGGACAGTGTGGGGAATCACCCACATGATGAAAATGACAGCCAAATGAATCGGGTCACTATGTGACATAGTTTTAGTCCAAAGTGCTCTATTTTATGCAATGTCCAGGGATGAATATGGAGGGAGAGAGAGATATTAGGAGAGAGATAGGATGCAGTAGAGAGTGAAACCAAGGGAAAGAGAGAAGGTCCAAGGGAGAGAGCGAGATGAGAATGGGGAGGAAGATGAGAAAGTGAAAACAAGGGAAAGAAAGTGAGAGAGAGGGAGGAAGAGCACAAACAGATGAGAGATTGAGCTCACATTCTTGCAGCACAAAATGCATTGAAGTTATTCTTTACAGGATGAAGAATTGCCTATGGTTGGGAGGTTTTGCCACCACCCAGATTTAGACATGGAATATGTGTTGCTCTGTAACATCTCTGCAATGTTCAAGTCCCAAATGACGTGCTGAACTGTTAAGAATATCATGTCACGTTTCAAAATTTTGGCGTCAGGCCAAAGAGGTTTGTTTATTGGGTTGAATCAAGCCTCACTCCTTTTAAGCAGTTTCCAATGATAGGGGTGGCACTGGAATAGCTGAGGAAGTGGAATAATTAACTCAGAGAGAGGAGTGGAGAGCCCTCTAGAGTCTGGACGTGCAATTGCGACTTCCAGTCCAACAACCAACCCAAATGATCTTGGCAACCAGCCATGGAGTCCAACCACAGAACTGCTTTGGAATGTTGAATATTATCCTCAATGTGTGTTATACAGGTTGACCTTGACCAAAACCACTGAATCAGTCTGTGTGTCTGATTTGTACTGACTGCAGAACTGATGCTGCCTTTTCAACTGGCAGAAACCTATTATCTTTTTGAAATGGTATTTTTATAACACATGCATTTTAGTTTCTGGGTTCTATTTTAACAAACCCTCTAAGCGTTGGTGGTAGCGCTATAGTCCAGGTTGTGTCAGAAATATTTTAGATATTTTCACAGATATTTTCGCTAACGTTATTTTAGATATTTTCACAGCGAGAATTATGGGTGCAGTAGCTGGCGTTGTCACAAAAAGGCTGTTTTTTGATGAATAAATCATTTGTAGGCGTGTTGAGGATTGACTTATCACTGACCAATCGGAACATGGCCCATCGCGAAATATGTGGTTGCTTCAAAATGTAGGCCTATCCCATCTTTGCTAAATATGTTGAACATGTTTCAGTCCACTAGTTGAAAGCAATTGCATGGCTTTAATATGGAAATATACTGTTAAACATAGCATTCACACTGATATAGGGGCTAGGGCTACTGTAAATTGCATTATGCCTGAGCCATGGACATGCCAAACATTGTCAATAAGTGAGATTTAATTCAGTATTGATAAGGCCAAGAAAGAGCGCATCATTCTGTTTATTTAAATGCATTCCAGGTCACTACCTCATGAAGCTGGTTGAGAGATTGCCAAGAATGTGCAAAGCTGTCATCAAGGCAAAGGGTGGCTACTTTGAAGAATCTCAAATATAAAATATATTTAGATTTGTTTCACACTTTTTTGGTTACTACATGATTCCATATGTGTTATTTCATAGTTGTGATGTCTTCACTATTATTCTACAATGTAGAACATTTAAAAAAATAAAGAAAAACCCTTGAATGAGTAGGTGTGTCCAAACTTTTGACTGGTACTGTATATCACAGGACAAACTATCTGAGCGATCAAAACTGCGCCCCTCTATATGTAGCCTATATATCTGATGCCATCTGGCCAGAAATAATATGACATGCCATTTATTTTGGTCCACACAGCATCAGATTCATGGTCTACACATACTGAGACATAGGGGGCGCTGTTTCGCTCGGATGCTTTAACTGAGATTGGTGCGTCTTTCCGCCAATTTAAAGGCGCTGCAAGGTCAATTTGCATTCTGCAATGGCCGTGCAGCATTTACGGTGATCCATATGGGGCCTCCGACCACATTTTCGTATCAAGCATACATTCGCTCTTACGCTTGATCCAAACCAAAAATGTGGTCGGAGCGTTGTATGGATGGTGCGACACAATTGCGGGGTCTCCAGAGGCAAGCAAAGGCCAAATTGAGCTCGGTACCACATCGTTGTGTCCCTCTCAAATGTTTTAACAATACAGAGGGCTCCAAGTATGCTCCGCATCGACATGATTGGTTGACTGTAGGTGAGGGCGGGAGGTCCTGTATTAAACAAACTCACTGAATGCCCTGGCTTCTGCAGAGGCCGTATCATCATAAATGCTGCACGGCAATGTAGACTTCAGAATGACCATGCCATGCCTTGACCATGAGAATGACCATGCCTTTTGCACGGCCCATGTGGATGTCAGATTGACCATGCTGCGCCTTTTACTGTTGCAGCTTATCTAGGTCAAATCAATGATCAATATTTTATTTGGATGGGCAAGGAGGGCTGCATTTCAAACTCAAATTAGACAGCCCTCGGCCTTATGCATTTGGGGGAATCCCCACAGCCATATTTGTCGTCGGTCCAAATTAGCCAAGCAAGGGAAGTTTGCAACGTTGCCTGAAACGATGATTGTTCATCCGCTAAGAAAAGTCTGTCAAAACTAAAAACCTCCATCAATATGGAGTCAACATACAAGTGTTAAGTAAAAATGAATGTAAAAAAGTTGGAAATTGCGCTACTAACGCAAAAACACATCTCCTAAAAGTATTGACGTTTTTGTTTGGTTAGCTTTTGGAAATGTTAGAAAGAAAACATTTTCCTTCTTCAGAAGTAGCTAGGCAGGCTAACGTTAGTTAGCTAATTAATTTGCTAGCTATCATACAGTAGGTGTATTTTAATAATGATATAGTTAATATAAGTAGACATACAATCATTATTGACTGTAGTACATATAAAGGACCCACAAGCTACCGGTGGCTGAAAACACAATCATCGCGGGATGAACGAGTGATGAATTTCTGGGTATGGGCGTTCCATTTAAAAATCATTCCTCCTTCGCCCATTACCCTGCAAGTGTATACTCGTCAGACGTCATGAACGTCATCAGAAGTGTCCACTTAATTTGAGGGCTGAGGGGATAGGGTGTGTCTTAAGTGTTTGGAATTCAACCAAGGTTTGGTAGGGTGGGCCATGCCACCTAAGGCCCGCCCATAACGCCGGCCCTGCCCACCTACTGTCCACCAATCATATCAATGCAGAGGTATAAGGAGCTATACTGAGCCCTCCACATTGTTAAAAAAAATGGTGGGGGCACAAGGTGTTGCAGCATGAAGCTTGATATCGCCTCCAGATGAAGCATAAATCGCCTTCAAGAGTAGCCTATGGAGGGCTTGGTTTTTAATCATATGAAACGTTAGACAAGCAATTGTTACAGGAAAATAACTTCTAATTACGTTTCATGATGGGCATATAGACACAGCTTTTGGAGGGGTTTTATGCAAAAAAATGGGAGCTGGATAAAACAATGTAGATTCTACAATGCATAGATAAAAAGAGGATGTCAGCTCACTGTTTTGCTGCTCCCAAACGTGATAATTTGATAAAGATTTGGTGGTAAAGATCTATTTCAAACCCTGTATCTTAGGTACTTGGCAATGCATTCCTCTCACTGAGAGGAGGGGAGGCTATTGATGGTTTTATATCAAATGAAACGAAATGGGAAAAAACAAGTATTTTATGTTTCTAAATATTATGTTTACTGGCACCAAAAGCACATTTCTTGTTCAGTGTGCACATGGGCACTGTGCATCGCAGTTGGATAGGCTGAGCTTCTGCTGTCAAAATCCATGTCATAACATAAGCAACCTCGTTCCAACCGCGTTACTGCTAAGATCAGCTTTTGGTTGGTCTTAAATATCCCCACCAGTGCTGTCTGAAATTGGCACTTTGGCGCACGTTTTTAAGGACACACCTCAGATATTGCCACCCCTCCCACCTCAGCGCAAGCCAGCTCATATAAAACAGGTAGCCTGCATTACAAATCCTGGAGCACATGTTGGAAAACAGCAGAGTGCTGGCTTTAAAAGGTTGAAATTGCGTTTTTAAAAATTGGGCTAGTTTTACCGCCAGCTGAAAATAGAGCCACCTCTCTAAAACCAGACACGGGTTTATCTCACATCTTCCTTCTGGCACAAGATTGAAAACCGGACTGCCCAGGTGAAAATAATATAGGTGGCAAGGGAACCCTAGACTGTACTGTGAGCAATATGTAGGCTAAGGGTAAATTACTGTTCTAGTGCCCCTATTAGGGGGCTGCTGCCATCTGTTGGTGAAAAGGGTTCAAGTTAAGGACCAACTGTAGAGAAAAGTCCGGAAACCAAACAGTATTTGTTTTCCTTCAAATACCTGAGGCGCATGGGTGGAGTTGGACTTTTCCCATTGGTTCCGTTACATCAGGAAGTTACAGTATATGAATCAAGTGCACCTCAAGTATTTGAAAGAAAACAAATCAATGACAATTTCAAACCTGTCGTGAGTCTGTCAGTCACCAAACAAGCTTCATGTATGAACCTTAACCAATGCTCACACATCATGACATTGTTAGGCTCTGTAAATAACTACAGGTTTATAAAATAATTATCATGGTTATAATGGTTTTATAATCCCTCAAGCTCTAGTGAAATATGACCAAAATATCTAACCTTGACACTGAATCAGAGCAGAAAAGAGGTAGGCTTCATCTACATGATCAGCTTTAAAAAAGTATTGGACAGCTGCTGCTGGTCTAAAAAAACAATAGACCATTCAGCCACATAACTATACTGCATTCATTTACTGAGAGCTGGAGAAAATGTAGCCTAATGTTTTTAATGCCCATGATT